>NC_034412.1:43539503-43722059 GCF_002078875.1 Numida meleagris
TCCGATATTTTATTTAGTAAATTAGTTTGTTTCTCCTCAGATTGTTGCCGCTGTTCTTTGCTCTCAGGGCCATCTCCCTACCCTTTTCCCCTTTCCTCTTTTCCCGGGACGTGGGCCCTTGGGTCCCCCGTCCCCTTCGTCACGGAAATCGGGCCTAACACCCGTAAACCGTTGACAGACACCTACAGCTGCATCAGGTGCTCAGAGCCCCTCCAGCCTGACCTTGGTGTGTCACCAGGGATAGGACATCACCACCTCTCTGGGCAACCCATGCCAATGCCTCACCACCTTACTGTAAAAAACTTCTTCCTTATATCCACTCTAAATTCCCTCTTTTTCAGTTTGACATCATTTGCCCTTGTACTGTTACAACAGACCTTGTTAAAAAGTCTGTCCCCCTCCTTCTTTTAGCACCCCACCCCCACCCCCTCATAGATACTGAAAGGCCTCTCTCAGGTCTCCCTGGAGCCTTCTCTTCTCCAGGCTGAACAGCCTCAGCTCTCCCAACCTGTCCTCACAGGGAAGATGTTCCATCCCTTGGGTCATTTTTGTGGCTCTCCTCTGGATGCACTCCAACAAGACCACATCTCTCCTGTACCGAAGACTCCCCATATGGACACAGTACTCCAGGTTAGGACTCAGAGCACAGAGCAGAGGGGCAGGATCACCTCCCTTGACCTGCAAGCTATGTTTCTTTTGATGCAGCCTAAGATACAGCTGGCTTTCTGGGCTGCAAGGGCACACTGCTGTCTCATGTCTTGTTTACCATCCACCAATACCCCCAAGTCCTTTTCAGCAGGGCTGTGCTCCATCCCTATATCCCACAGCTTGTACTGTTAGCAGGGGTTGCCTCGACCCAGGTGCAGACTTGGCTTCGTTAAACCTCATGAGGTTCATCTGGGCCCACTGCTCAGCCTGTTTAGCCCTCTCTGGATGGCATCCCATCCCTTGGGAGTGTCAACAGTACCACACAGCTTGGTGTCATCTGCAAACTTGCTGAGGGTGCACTCAATCCCACTGTCAGTGTCACTGATGAAGATGTTAAAGAGCACGTGGTCCCAGGACTGAATCCTGAGGGACACCACTCATCACTAACCTCCATTCGGACACTGAGCCATTGACCAGCACTCTCTGGGTACAATCTTGCAACTGGCTCCTTGTCCAGCTAACAGTCCACCCATCAAATCCATATGTATCTGTCAACGGTTTACGGGTGTTCGGCCCGGTTCCGTGATGAAGGGGACGGGGGATCCACGGGCCCACGCCCCGGGAAAAGGGGAAAAGGGTAAGGAGATGGCCCTGAGAGCAAAGAACAGCGGCAACAATCTGAGGAGAAACAAACTAATTTACTAAATAAGATATCGGAATGCAAAACAACACACTATAATACAATATAATTACAATTTAAGCTGATAAATCCAATACAGAGAGATAATGTCCCAAAATCAAGGTAGGCCTTACTCTACTACCGACGATAAGACGGCTGGAGAGCGAGGTGCTGCCAAGACAAGAGACGGGCGGAAAAAGGGACGAGGTCTCGTGATCTGCAAGTTTTTATACTGCGAGCTTTTATCTTTTCCCTCCGGCTGGAAAATGGTAACAGACAAGAAAAGTACCGTGGGGACTGTAGTAGTCCTTCTCTTCTGAGAACCAGGTATATCCACTACATGATGTTATGATGTGGAATACCAATAACCGAAAATCACAAAACCATGACACTATCCAATTTGGAGAGAAGGTTGCTACTGTGGGCCATACCAAAGTCTGTACTGAAGTATAGATAGATGACATCAGTGGCTCTTCCCTTGTCCACTGATGCAGTTATACTATTATAGAAAGTAACCAGGTTGGTCAGGAAAGACCTGCTCTTGGTGAAGTCATGCTGGTTATCCCATGACACCTTCCTCTCTTCCATGTGCCTTAGCATAGATTCCAGAAGGATCTGCACCATCGTCTTCCAAGGCACAGAGGTGAGGCTAACAGGTCGGTAGTTCCCAGGTCATCCTTTCTACACTTCTTAAAAATGAATGTAATGTTGCCTTTATTCCAGTCACTGGAGACTTCACCTGACCACTGTAACTCTTCAAATATTGAGAATGGCTTGGCAACTGCATCAGCTAATTCCCTCAGGACTCTGAGATGCAACTCATTGAGATCCATAGACCATGTCCATTGGGACTATATGCTTATCTCACTGATATACAGGTGATATGGTTTACATATGCCCTAGTTTTCTTTTTTTCTTTATTGAGTTTTTGATACGTGGCATAGTAGGAAAGATGATGAAAGTATTGTACCTGTGTGAGGCTGATAAATAGTGAAGTATGGGCTGGCTTCAGCATTTTTATTCAAAGCACTGCACCTCGGGAAAGTGCCTAAGGAGCTAAAGCCTCCTCTTTTATTCTCCAGATTGAGCTCCTCTTTTAGTGATGCTCCTTATAGAAAAGGAAACAAGTCTATTCAAATTCTTTAAGTGTTAAAAGGACTGAATCAGTGGCCTTTAATAAAGGATTGGTTGCTCATCATCTTGTCATTTGAAATTCTGAAATCAGCAGAATTCAAGTGTAAGACGTGACTCTTGTCACCCTTTTATCACTTTCAGAACTTGCCTCTCTCTTGAAGAATTCCCTTTATTTTCACAGCAGAAACAGTAACATGTTCATTTACAAGAAATTCCTCTTCTATCAATTTTAAATGTGAGTTCTATACCACCATGAACATAAATATTTACATTCTTAAAAAAACACTGCTTCGTGATGAGAAACGACCATCTGTTAGTGGCTTTCAGATCTCTCCAAGTTATAGTTCAACCTAATGCATTTTCTTATTTTTTCTTTACTTTTTTTTTTCTTTTTCTTTAAGAACAGCACCAGAACAGGATGTCCTACAAGAACTGGCAGTGAAACCTTAGATCATTAAAAATCCAGTACTATATTTTGCAACATTTTTGATGAATCACAGGATAAATATTTGGCCTGAGCATGATCTGTGCAAGTTTGAATTGACTTTTCTCACCCTATTTTCTTGTCCCTTGATGCTTTGATCTTGTGCAAAAGGAAGAATGGACCATAAAAACTACTTAGACAGATATTCTGGCTTCGTAGAACATGTTTTTTCCATTTTTACAGTTTTTAATAAGGTTTCTGATTTCTTGAACAACTGTAAAAAGAGAAACTGTGATTTACAAAAGAAAAAAGAAAGAAAGAAAAGAAAAAAGAAAAACAATATATATCTCTGAAAGAGTTATAAAAGAGATTTGAGGATATCCCAGTTAACGTCCACCACAACAAGTATCATAAGATGTATGTTATGAAATGGATACAAGCTCTACAAAGAGCAGCTATAACTGAACACTGAAAATGAGAGGTTTTTTTATACTGTCATAAAATTACCCTTGGCTGGCTAAAGGTATCTACTATGAATGCTGAAAGTTTTTTCTAGGGGTGCGGAGGGAAAATATAAAATATATTAAATAGATATTAAATAGAATAAAGTCAGGAATTAATTTTGAAGTTAGGGAAATGGAAGGACAGCTGAAAGTGAAGGGAAAAGCACTGTGTTGCTTACAGGTCACAGAATTGTTAGCTTCATTTTACACTAATACCCTTTTTGTGCCAAAATTATTACTGTTTTAAATTGATGACTAACCTATCCAAAGGCCATATAGCTTTATCACAACTAACTTATCCATTGTGCCTTAAGAAGAAAACAGATAAAGATGCAATGAATAAACATGTATGCTATGTATTAAATCTATATTATTTTCTAACTTCTAAGGTAATAGCCTTGATGAGGACCAGAAAGGCAGCGAAGAAAACATAGATCGAGACACGCTGAAAGGCACATTTCCAAATCAACATCTTAAAAACTTTTCACACACTTGCACACTGTTCCATAACATAATTTAATATGACCAAATGATCATCAGTATCTCAGAAAAAAAATATACAAAACACTTTCATACAGTTCTTGTTTTCAGCTTCACAGTCTACCTTTATCAAGAAGCTTTAGTTTCTTGATGAAATAGTTTAGCCTTCAAGTTACATCTGAGGGTCCTGTTTTTAATACCAAACACCTTTCCAAAAAGATTTTTCAGAGAGAAAAATCAGACACACACACACAGTGATCCTTAATCCTAAAAAATAAGCAACTTTTCTCTTGATAACTATGCATAACTAAAGCATTGTGTATCTTAAAAGCTGTATAATCCTGAAATGAAAACATCGAGATTACTTCAGATCTAGCATCTATGTTCTGGCAGGTAAGAATCTCTGGATTTCATAGCTGCAGCTGTCTGTCAAGCAATTCAGCAAGGACAGTGTCTTTCCCCCACTGCATATCCAACACAAAACCTCTGCTATGTGAACCATAACCCTTGTGCCTCAAGATGCAACATCTAAAGCTGTCCCAGCAGAGACATTTTTAGCAAGGAGAGATTCAACCTCATCAACTACATTAGTGAGTTGCAAGGTAGGCAGTGGAGGACTCTGCAGAAGACAAAGGCAACTTAAATTTGCAGTCAAACACCAATACTCATCAAAGTGGGGACATGGGAGAACTCCTTTCCTTGGCACTAAAAACCAAATTAAATCCCTGACTGACAGTGACAGAACAAGAACTTAATGAGAGAGTGGAAAAATGTTCTTTCTTTAAAAAGCGGTGAAATTATATTATCTGTACGCTCACTTATTCCTTGTTCTTTTGTATGCAAAATGCACAACAACTAAGAGTATTGAGTACCCAGAGAAAAGAGACATTTAACAATTACAACTTTCTATCAGTGACAAAATGCTCGTCTTCCCTTTCTTGAGAAGGAATGTTTAGAGAAGTGCTGCTTTTTATCCTTTCAATAAACATTTTTCTCTCTCTCAATTCAGACTATTAAAAATAATAAGAGAAATATAATACAGCTTTAAATGAGAGTTTATATATCACATGCTTTATGACAGCTGCTTTTATTTCACTTTAGATTAACAAAGCCTTCATGTTGAGAATTTGGAGCTGACCATACAAAGCAGCAATACCATTAGCCCTGAAGCACATGTTTTCTATTTAATGTTTCTGAGGTAACATTCTTTGTGAAAGTGAGTGAAATGAGAATGCAAACTTTCAGGAAAAATAAAAGTCTGAGTGTCCTTCTTTTGAACGGAATTAAAGTCAGTTTGGACACTGGAAAATATGAAGTGAGAGGCTGTGGCCTTACAAAGAGCTTCTCAATGAGACCCCAAGAGTTACAATGCTCAGCTTTCCTACAGTATGCCATAGCTCATTGTCATTTCCTCTCAAGAGACTGAACGTATTTTGCCATCTCAATTTGAAGTGAAAAGTCTCGCTTACATCAATGTTATTTCAGTTTTAACCAGCATAATTCAAATGATTTATAAGTACACCCAACTAAAAGAGCACTGTTGGAGTTAGAGTGAATGAACCCAACTGAGTTGTTCTGGGGTAGAGCAGAAGGGAATTTGATCTGCTGTATTCGCAGGAATCATGAGTTACTGTGATTCATGTAAATCTAACTGATTTTAAGGACATTTTACCATTGTCACATTCTATAGGCTTAGTGCAAGAGCAATATACTTGCTTTCTTTTCTAGGTTAAGTTTCACAGCGCCTTAACAAATCCTCCATCTCGTTTCTGTACTCATCAATACCCTCATGTATTAAAGCCTGATCAGTATTCTTAAGCTACTGTCAAGGGTTTACGGGCGTTCGGCCCAGTTCCGTGACGAAGGGGACGGGGGATCCACGGGCCCACGCCCCAGGAAAAGGGTAAGGAGATGGTCCTGAGAGCAAAGAACAGCGGCAACAATCTGAGGAGAAACAAACTAATTTACTAAATAAGATATCGGAATGCAAAACAACACACTATAATACAATATAATTACAATTTAAGCTGATAAATCCAATACAGAGAGAGAGAATGTCCCAAAATCAAGGTAGGCCTTACTCTACTACCGACGATAAGACGGCTGGAGAGCGAGGTGCTGCCAAGACAAGAGACGGGCGGAAAAAGGGACGAGGTCTCGTGATCTGCAAGTTTTTATACTGCGAGCTTTTATCTTTTCCCTCTGGCTGGAAAATGGTAACAGAGAAGAAAAGTACCGTGGGGAATGTAGTAGTCCTCTTCTGAGAACCAGGTACATTCACTACATGATGTTATGATGTGGAGTACCAATAACGGAAAATCATAAAACCATGACAGCTACTTTCACAATGACAGTTTCATGCTTGAAACCCTTTCTACACTCTTTGCAGTCAGTGAATCTAAAAAGCTGCAGACTACAGTGTCTACCATGCTCGAGGTGAATACAAAAGAGACTGACAGATGCAGAGAAGAGGTCAAGAAGAACAGTTTGGTAGCCATTGGATGCTGCTTATATCTGAGACCTTGCCAAAGAAAAGAAAAACTGAATGCACAAGTAAAGAATTAAAATTGCATGATTTGGAAAAGCCAAAAAATTCACTGCTGAAATTCCCATCTACGCCAGTAAACATTTTTGGACACTGAACGCTCCTAGAAATTAGAGCTGTCGTCTACGGGTCAAGACAAGGAAGACACAGCCTACTTGAAATATCCCACTGTGATGCTCTTGACCTAAGCCTCATCTGGTCCTAAACCACAAAAGTTCCAGCTGCTTTCTGCTCCAGGACCAGTGTTCACTTACAGAGATCCCAATGCACACTACCTTTTTCTAATCTTGAAGATAGTTTGAATGTAGATGCTTGGTATCAGATGCACAGACACATGGGTTTTCTAAGGCTTCCAAAAAAACCCAGGTGTGTTAAATTTAACTTGCAGAGAACCTGGGCAAAGCTGTGCAATCTTACTATTTGTTTCACTACATCTGTTTCACCACTCTTATAAGTTCTTCAGTCTCAAGTTAGACTCCTCCAAACAATAAACCAAACAATGCATAAATCAGTCATTCTCCTTCAACACTCAGTCTAATCACAACTTAAGTTTGCAGCTTGTGCCTTACTTCATGGCACCCATTCTGCACTAATGCAATGTTTTCTTCCTTTCTCCTAGGCCTGCAAAAGTGTTTGCACTTTTTTTTTTTTTTTTTAAACTGCTTAAACCTCATACTGGGCAAGAGGGATTAGCAAAAAACAAGCTCCTGTGCCATTTTTGCCAACAGATAGCTGATGTGCCCTGGCAATATTCCATGTAAGAAAATACCCTCTGCCTTTACAGTCCCTCACAGTTTCCTCTGATATATTTAACTTCCTGCTCTAAACAGCGTGTTTGCTGTGCTTCACTGTAGACATGGCTGCAGTGTAGAAATGACTCCCAAGTCTAAATCTGTCTTTCAATAAGTTTAAATAGAGAGATCTGAAAGGTGAAACACTACATAAGTCACTCCGTGCAAGAGAAGTATCGAACATCTTACTGAAATTACAGTCTAAATTTATACATCATCCTTGTACTGAGGACCAAAAAGGCTGATTTCACCACCTTGTAGCCCGATTACAATTCTTCAGCCAACATGTTGTTTTCTTAAATGCAAAGTATCAGCAAATCCTGCCCCTTTTCCTCTGTTTTACTAGCTGGTCTCATTATCGTTAAAGGTATAAAACAGGCCAACATTCAGATTTCTGCTGCTTGCTGTCTGAACTGGTCATTCTGACTTCAGTCTCTTTGATGTCTAGAAAACAATTTTTCTTCATGCTGTTTGCATTCAAAAGGAAAAGAAAATCTGTAATTCTTTTGGTGTGCTATGAATAAGTACGGACATGTTGGGACAGGAAATGCATACATGCCACTACAATTAAAAAGAACAAATTTGTTAGCAATTCCATAATATTCCCCAAATGCAGAAATTCTAAACAGTGTGAAGTCATCTGCGTAACTTCTCTTTTCAGCTGCCAGGGTCCACAAGCTGAGTCTTCCATAACAGTGCAGAATACGATAGCATGCCAAATTTTGTGGACCAAATAAAAATAAGACAGCAGTTCCATATAGCCTGCATTTCATGCAGCCATTGAACTTCCCATCTTCTAAACAGACTTTAAAAAAAAATTAAACCACCAAAAAACAACATCTTCCATATTATTTCTCATGCTTCCTCAACAAGCAGTGCTTCATGTCTGCCCTTTCTGACAGATTCATACACAAAGCCTGTCAGCTCCACGTTGTGTCAGTGGAATTCTGTGTTTATGTCAAGTTAAGAATTGCAGCTTTATGAAGCTATTTCATACCATTTTTGAGGTTTCTGTTTTGAGTTTCTGTCCTATTTTTATTCCTATAGTGAAGTTATGTTTTTGAAGGAAAGAGAATATACAGCAGTATCGCTGTGCTTGGAGCCCTTACTGCACGACTGAAGTTCTTACTGAACTCCTGCAGCATTTGGTGAACACTATCACATACTACCAGAAGACAACCTATTCCATATCCAGGCAGTTTAAGTGACACCAAGAATATATGAAATCACTGAGAGTTGAGAGTTCTCATACTTACAGTGAAGACTTCTCCCCCAGCATCTATTTAAGACAGTCTCTCTCTAGCCACCTTTTCAGCATGCATCATGCAGGACATGACTGCAGCTCATTGGTGGCCACTCAGAAGCACCAGATCAGACCGCTTAACTTTGTCAGTAGCTGGTCTTTTCTAAGGAAACTGATAACTTAGCCACTGACTCGTAGTTTTCTATGTGCTAAATTAGTACTTTCTTGAATCAGGATGGATTTATCCTTTTGTAGCGTACGAACCCTCAAAAACAGTTTAAAGTCCCAAACATTCAAAAGAAGGTAACAGGAAGCAGTTTGAGATGTAGTTCTCTGACAGATGTTAAAAGCAGCACATCTTCTGCACAGATGCTGTGTATATATATAATCAGCCAGTTACGCAAATCTGAAACAGAAAAACAATGTGTTTTCCCCATAAATTAAGACAACAAATTGGGTCTTGTGAGGTTATGGAAATGCTGACAGCTGTGAGTTTTCTTCCCGCTTTACAGTTTCGTTCCTAAAAAATAAATCTGTTCTCTCACTTGAGACAAATCTGTTTTCTAAAAAAAGAATTGTGGGTGTAGACTGAAAAAAGTTAGCGCTCTTGTTTGTTCTTCATAGCCATAAATTATTTTCTGCTGACCAAAGAAAGATTTTGTAAAATATTAGCCGATGATATTGGGCAAGCATGGTTGGAGCTATGAGGAAGCCGATGTGACAACATCAACTCACTACATTAGTTTTTAATTGGAAAAAAATGAACTTAGCTGCACTTGGAAGCCCCAATTTCTTTCCATTGTTCATTTAACTGCTAGGCAGAAACCTTTGTTACCTCCTTGGGAGTCGACATTTAGTCTCTGCTATATGGCTGTTGTCTATGAGCTGCTGTGTCCTATACATCTCTGTTCTGATGATAAAAGGCCTATTCAGAATCACATGATGATACATTTTAGCTCAGCTTCCACCAGCTATGTTTCATTTTCACTGTGCTAAAAATGGAACACTCTCATTTTTCCCACAGACATTGGTCACAGCATGACACCACATTTTAAACTCCGCCCATGGCTTACTGTACTGTATTGTACAATACATTGGGGACTTTGTACTTAGATAAAAACCAAGAGCCAATACTTTTACTCCAACTTACATTATCAGAGTCCATGAACCTGACGCAGTATTCATAAGCCTTCTCTTGTCTCCTGTTATCCTCAATAGAGAGGGCCCAGAATTGCATCAGATTTGGAAAGCACTGGCAAAAAAAACTAGGATGCCAGATATTTGATAGAGGACCGGGAAAAAAGCATTCTTCAAGGCACAGAGGCTGCTGTCAACTAAGGAACTGAACGGATGAAAGATGCAACCAGCTCCTCCTGTCTGAAGAGATAGTCACATGGTGAAGGAAACAGTTTTCTGTATGTGAGCATCAATCTTTTGCATCTGAAGATGCTCTGTAAAAGGTTTCAGTTGTGTGCAGATGAAGTTTGTCAAGAGCAGTGATACAAGAGCAGCGGGGGAACCCAGAAAAAACAACCAGCAGCAAAAAAACCCATCAAACAGCCTGCAATTTCTCACCCCTCTGCTGTTCCCTCTGTGCTGTACCTAAAGCTTGAGAATACTTCCTCTGCTCCTCGTTATGTCAGCGCTTACTGGAACTAAGTCTGTAATGTTTCCATACACTTCCATTTTCTTGTCTATATCTATAAAACGTTAACTTCAGGGAAACAAACAGTGATGCATCTCTGTATTTGACATTAACAGGCAAATTTCCAGCCACCAAATAAGATGACAGTCTATCACACTTCAAGTCATGAAAGTGGATTAATTACAGTCTGGGGCTTGTGGTCCTAATTCACACACCAGCTTTATAACCATATACTTTGCACCCTCCCACACGCTATTCAAAATCTTAATATACCAGACACAGCAATTCCACTTTTCTAAGTATTGCCAGAGCAAGCCACATTGGCTTGTAGAACGACTTTTACACCACAATACTGACATTACATATTCAGTGGCTTGATCTTGTGAAATATACTGGAAGACATCCTCAAATTCAGCTTGTTTGGAATGTTTTAAAATACAAATAGGATCTGTTCAAGACTTGACATTCACAAGCTATCATGATTATCAGAAACAAGAAAGGGTAGTGGTATTTCTAATTAGTATTTCAGTTTCTTAAACTTGTATTTTTTTCAAAAGTTGCTTGCAACTGAGCAGATTGCTTCTAAAATGTATGTATCCAGAGAAAAGACAAGAAAGGGCTACAATCAGAATATTAAGAATAGCAAATTGTTAGTTATTGGGTATTTTAAGAGAAGTCATCAACATGTGTTGTATTCTTTCTCCCTAAATAGCCTGGAAAATAAGAAATGAATTAACTAAAGCTGTCTTGAAAACCCATAGATATGTCATTGAGTAGAAAGGGATCATTCTTACATTCTCAAGTATGACTTTATATGTTTTGTACTCCCGACATTCTATGAAAAACTACTTAAGGATTAGAGTGCATATGAGTAGCAGTGCAAACAGACCATCTCTATGTAGAATTGCAACTTCTGTGGATACTGGCGTTACAATGGTTATAACCTTTCCAGGCATCATGGGAATACTTTTGGAAAGTAAGCCTCAAGTTATCTGGGTTCATATTTTCCCATTTTGCAATAGTGATAAAGTCTTTCAAAAAAAAAAGTAATAATGCTGCTATTGCCCTGCAAAACTATGTTACCTTCAGCTAAATAACTCCTATTGTATGTTGCCAAAAGAGGAGCATGCTCCCTCCACTATTTAGATGAGGAAACTGAGAAATTGTGCAGCTTCTCTAAATAATGGAATGAGAGTTGCAAAAACAGTAGCCAGATCCATGTTTCCTGAGCTTCCAGGTATGTTCTCCTTTCACAGGACATATGCCCCAGAGACAAAATGCTTGTACTTATGAGGCTGAATTCAATACTAATCACAAGAAAGTGAACAACCATGGTACTCTGACTCGTTGTCAATACAGATATATGTGGCCTGTCACAAAGTTTATCCAGATAAGTATGTGTAAGGAAAACAGAATTCTTCTCTGACTCCGTACTTTCAAGCTTTCCGGATATTGCTTCTTTCCGAAGTATCTGCCTTTGAAGTCAAAAGCTTATGATTTAATTAGTTTCCATTTACTATTATTTATATATGTATAGTCTTAATTGATTTTTTTTTCTTGTTTTTTTTTTTTTTTTTTTTTGCTTTGGTCATTTTGCCTATTTCACTTGAATCAGTTAACACAGAGACAAATATCAGCCTTGCTGCACAGCCCTACAGCCAATCCTGGGCACTAGTGACATGTGTCCAGCCTTTATAGTAGAGAAAACGTATTCTCACACCATGGATGAAAACAAGACCCAAAAAGGTTTAAATATCTCCAAGGAATCTCCTCAAAAGACAGTACAGTACAGCAAAATATATTAAAAATATTCCTTCAATATTAAAAAAAAGATATGATGCGATGGAGGAAAGTGCTAGTAAAACCAAAGAAGGTGGGGATTAGTAGGAGAATTAGAAATTGGCAGCCTGTGACAGTGAGTGTGATATGCCCCATTGTATAATGCATTCCCCCAGCATTTTGCCGAGCCATGTCATACCAAACCATACTAACAGGAAACAAGAAAAGTAGCTTCTTACAGAGAAGCACTGAGAAGAAAAGGGTTTGGAAGAACATCACTCCTGCCAACTAAGTAGAGACAATACTTCCACAGCAGAGAGGCTTACCAGATTAGCATGTCGAAGATACTGATTTCTAATTTGAAGTTTTTGCAGAGGAAGAAAGAAAGGGCTATCTTGTGAATTCTGGTGATTCAGTGGGAGAATAGAGAAACAACTTCTGGCAGATGCTCTAATCATGCTAATCATGCTTACAGTTCTGCTCCTTCTCCTTTTAAATGCAAGATTCTTGCTCTTGGTCAGAGCATTTGCCCTGAACCAATATTCTGCTGTAAAAAGTACAGTGGGAACCTGACGAGCTAATTCTGCAGTTGTACAGCTTCCCAAAGCAGGTGCAATTGCATTAGTTTGCAGCTTTACTTCACTGTCTTGCTTCTTGGCAAAACCAATCTACTCACACAGTCATCCATACCACATAGAGAAGCGTCTTGAAGATTGCTGATAATTGATTATTTCAAAAAATACCAAGAACACTAAGGATAGGATTTAGCAAACAAAAAAGTCTGTTTTAAGGAAATATCAGGGAATATTATGAGTGCGTTCCTTCAGGATCAAGACAGAAGATTTCACTGTGAATGCAGTCTAAAAGGAATAAAGCACCAGTAGACTGTCCTTCTCTTAGCAATGATGTGTCTGGCTTTTCTTTTAAATTACCTGTCTAACAGAACGGAATCCACACTAACTACATGGCCTGCATACCTTCCTGTACTTCTCATGTTGTATGGGAAGGCTTAAAGTCTGCCTCCGTGTGTGGCAATCCGTCAAATGGCCTCACTGTGTTTTCTCTAAGTAAGAGAACTTCATCAAAGCACATCTTAAATTACTTACTACGGCATCATCTTGGGCTCAAATGAGAGCCCACATAGGGGAAGAAGCTGTAAGGGATGGGAAGGCGTGGGAACCGAAAGGAGACACATGGTAAGAGATGTTATGCCTCAAAAGAACCTATGTCATTTCAGTTTATAAGAGTAGCCTGTTCGGAGCACAGACTAACAAGCAGGGTGGAGGGCTTGCTCAGGGTGCTTTCAGACCAACTGGGTGATCACAGGAATACAACAGAACAACAGCTGACAGGGTAATGTGACAAAAATGCATTGCAACTCTAGTTAACGCTGTACATACATACAAATCCAGCAGAATCTTGTGAATGCTTTTAGCAATTTCAAAATGTGAAGAAGCCCAAACTCCAGCTATTTTCAATTTGATTAGAAGCCTCACTTCCTTAGATTCTTGACAATTCCTTACAAGACTTGCTTGGTATTTCTACAGGAGCAGTAAAGGACTCATTTGTAAGTTCCAGGAAGCCTTCTTGCCTGCTAATCCATAATAGACCTCAGTTTCAGTTTTCTCTGTGCCATTTTGAAAATAAAGTTAAATAAACACAAAGAAAAACAAACAATAGCTTACCCACAGGCAGTGACCAGTGCTAAAAAGCATCAAATAGAATTTTGTTACATTCTGTACTTGCTCTTTGCAAATTCAACTTTTGACAGTAGACCATAAGATCTCATATTTGAAGCCCCACAATAAATGTCACCAACTCAACTCAAAAGCTAGGGAAAACAAAGATCTCTTTTAGAAGAAGAATCATGTAAAGAAGAACAAATAACACTTCCAGTTTCGTAAGTGTTACCTTTGAATTACTGCTGTTCAAACTCATTAAGATGCTGTGCTATATATTAGAGAGAGAGAAAATATATGTTTCATACAAATATAAATAAAAATCCCTTATGATCATGGAAAGAAAAATGTTTTTCACGTCTTCGTTAGTTCAGCAGATGCTTCAAGACTCTTCTAATTGCTCTGTACTTCTAACACTTCAGCTTATTTCTTACCTGGTATTCTATTTCAGCATTGGACTCTAGAGCAAGGAGACCCCAGCCGTTTTACAGTACCTGTGGAGTAAGCTGCTACTGCCACCTTCGGGAGGATTCTTTTCATGTACTTCAAGGAGACTAAGCAAATGTCATATAAAACAGTTTGATTTTTTCCATCATATCCTCCTTGAAAGGTGACTTCTTAAAGCCCTCTGTCCATGCTGACATAAGACATTCCAGATGCATCCTGCCTCAGGTTATGCTACACTAATAATAATAATAATAATGGAAAGAAACTGCTTTTTTTTTTTGTGGGGAAGAACGGTTAGGTAACTTTTAGATAACATTTAAACACTGCCTTGCTTACAGTGCTCTAAATTTTATGGCAATTTTGCCAGTGTAAGAGTCCTGATCTACTTAAAGCTGGGCAAACTGTATTTTACATACAAGACTCCACTTCTACTGCAATTCTAGCTTTCCTGGTATTTTGAATCCTTGTTCATGCACAGCTTAAACTGTCTCCCTGGCAGGCTACTATGTGGCTGCTAGGATGACATACACTGCCTCAGCTCTAATGAGAGGCATTACTGCACAAAAGAACAGCACAACAAAACGTGCTCAACTAGACTGCGACAATTTAACCAAAGTCAAGACTTCTAGGCAAATCAAGCAAAGCATCCAGATTTTGTATTCACAGTATCCATAGTTCTATGAGACTGACCTACTCAGTTTTCAAGTGTCACCCTATAAGCACTCTTCTTCAATTCTGCTTCCAGTAGCACAGAAAGGAACCTTGCTATATGCTTTATACATAAAGAGAGAAAATCTGTGCAGGAGTTGAGTTGTATGCTGTCTGCAAGTGTTAACACTCCAGTTCTGGAGCTTAATGACTTTCCAGTCACTGAAACATAAATACAGGTTAATTTCCCATTATGACACAGAAATTCAAATTAGTTACTTTCTCACCCGTGGGAAAACGTCTAAAAAGCAAGTGATAGGTCTTTTTTGGAAGATCTTTTTACCTTTGCTTTTAGTACTACTACAGCATGGCAAAGAACTACGCTTGCAAGCAAAACATACCAAGCATAGCATGTGATCAAAGAAAGGATCACATCTAGTCAACAGCAAATGAACATGACTGGCACTGGTGCCAGTCTTTGTTTCTTCAATTTTCTTCCCGATTCACAAATGACTTGTGTAGTTTTATCCATTTTCAGTTTATTTTAATCTACCTTTCTTAGAGAAATAGCTTTACATCTGTGTAAGGTTTACACCGTACTTTGAAAATGTTGCAGCTATTGATTCATTGTACGAATAAAAGAAAGTGCATATACTCTTCACATACACACATGAACACATTCAAGAATATAAAACACAAAGTTACCCACTACCTCCATTATCACTCTCACATTAAACTGCTAACAGAAGTTAAACAACTTTCAAAAATACCAGCTTTATATATAAATCATATTTGCATCAGACTGTGCCAAGTACTGACCAAACACAACAAATTGAATGAGGATCTATCAGTAACAGATTAACCAGATTAATGTGTACGTAACAGTCTCAGCATGGTACGTTGCTGCTGTTGGTTTCAAAGTTCATGTATGAACTTTTTCTCAGCACACATGGTTTATGAATGAAGCTTGAATAAAGAAAGAACTTCAGGAAATAGAAGGTAAGCGACAAACTATAAAATTAACCTAAGCATTTACGTGTAGACTGCATATAGGGGAAAAAGAACAAAAATCCTTGGTTATGACTGGGAGAGGAAAGAGTTAGAAGGAAGGAATGTACAAATTCATGTCCTCCATCTAATATTACAGCGTTACAGAAGATGAATTCAATACACATTTAGATTGATGAATAAACTGGTAACAGTAATTTCATAAGGTGTCTTTTTTAAAAGGAATAGGCAGATATTCTTAAGGTTAAATGGGAACTGATCACGGAAAATTCTGTCAGAAATGCCAAATTCTCCAAGAATGATCCATATACAGAATTCAGTGTTGGCTGTAACAAAATTAATATTTTAACTTAACAGTTCTTGCATGTTTGGCTTTGTACTGGAGTTATTTCAAGAGACTGATTTAGGCATGGATTTAATAGGAAGGGGAATCACTGATCTGCTCAGGTAAAAATTTGAATAAATTAACTGCAGGCAATTCCACAATCTCCAAGTACATAAACACGCAATATTAAAAAACAACCAACCAACACGTAACACATTGAGGTCAGTGTCACTGATAACTTAAAATAAACTGCTTATTCACCAATTTCTTTTTCATCTGAAACATCTGAGTGCATTTGATCAACCAGTATTCCTCTGAGAAAATTAACCTGCACCAAAATCCATTAGATAAAGAATATAGAAAAGATGAAAATAAGATGGCTTATTTATGAAGTCATTTCCCCTCTCCATCCACTAGCCTATGCTCTTTTTTTCCACTGTGCTACAGAAGTCTATATGATTGTGTAGATTTCCAATGTCTAAAGTCTAAATTTGGGGACTGAACTTAGCATTAGCTAGCTTCACTGTTTGTTTTTTTTTTTAATTCAGACATACTTCCTATATTTGCCTGTATCAGAATGCCCTTTTGAATCATTATCTATTGCAGTTTTAGTGGAAGCCAACAAAAGATCTTCTCAGCTGTTCTCTGCTGCAGAAGCACTCCTTTAAAAGCTACTTCTCCCATACTATCTTCCCCCCCAACCCCAGCCCCTCAAAAAAACAAGTAAAGATTTAGTCATCTAGTAACAGCAGCACATACTTATCACTATTTAACTTCTTCCTCCCCTAGTTTTCCTCCTTTTCTGTAACATTCTTCTGCATGCTAATACTGTTTTCCACAGTTGTTTCTCAGCTCCTTTTCCTCTATTCTTTTTGCCCATCCTAAGCTTTATCTACTTTACTGTGTTCCTAAATCTCTTCTGAAACCTGACTCTTTCCCAGCTCTTCAGCCTTCAGCAGTGCAGAAGTGCTGCCTATCAGGCTGCTCTCCTTGTTGTGAGAACTAGCAGGGAGTCTTACTCCTTCTGAGTGGGAGACTGGAGGAGGACAGCAAAGATCTGTCCTTGGATCAGAAGTATGCACGTGCTGCATTGAATGACTACAGCATACACTCCTTAAAGATTTCAGGCAATGAAAGGCACTCAAAAGAGACTGAATTTTGACATTTTTGCAGGATTGTTTAAGTTGTTGTCTGAAACAGCTCATGTTATTCCTTCTTCACTTAATGACAGGTTTGCAGATAAAAAACAAAGACAATGGCAGACAGCAATGAGATGACTATCAACCTTGTAGTCCTTGGAAGAAGTCAGACTGGCAAAAGTGCTGCTGGGAACAGCCTGCTAGGCAGCTTGGACTTCAAAAGCCATCTCTCCCCAAGCTCAGTGACTACTTGTTGCAGCCTTGGGCACAGCTGCCGTATTTTGGGGATTACACGAAGAAATGGCTGTGAGCTAGCTCTCCGCATTCGGGTACTTGACACTCCAAGCTACCCTCACAGCAGCCTGAGCAAAGAGCAGGTGAAACACACAGTGCAATCTGCCCTGGCTCACCACTTCAGGGAGGAAGGTCTGCATCTCGCTCTATTAGTCCTGAGGGCTGACTTGCCTTTGTGTCCAGATGAAAACGATCACACAATTCAGTTCATCCAGGTAAAAAATAAATAGAAGTCTCTGCTCTAACGGCAACTCTTTTTGTCTTTGGTTGAAAGTAACTACAGAGGAGTTAACTGCAGATATGAATTAGAGAAGTGCAACTAAAAACTGGAACACTTTCCAATCCACCAGCTGAAATATACACGTATTTACATTCACACCTCTAATACTGTACACCATCATTACACTCACCACATTGAACCCGAGAAAAGAGAAGCAAGAACTGCTATGCTGTAGTTGAATTCAACACAATAGAATTTAGGAATCAAATTTACCTATCAGAGTAAGCTTCTCTCACAGAAATTAGTTAAAGATTTACTATCATAGTTCTAGCTTGTTGAAGAGAGATGCTATTTGAAGTAGAAGTCTGGTTACTTCACTCTCCTGCAGTCTGTATAGGATACAGCGCAGACCAAACCAGAGAATAACAGGTCCAAAATCATACAGAAAGTCACTATCACTACTGCTGTATCTATTCAAGAGCAAAAAAAAGAGATAGAAAGTCAACAAGCTTATTCTGGCAAAGGAAACCGTCTTGCATTACTCACTCAAAGCAAATATTTTGAATCTCTGTGGGAGAAAATTTTTGTAAGTAGGTAAGATATGTGGAACATTTTTCATTACCATGTATATACCTCTTTAGAAAAGAGACTGGCAAAAGGATAATATGGCTCAGTTTATCTATCTAATCAGATGAATTGGGTTTGTTTATGAATTACAAAGAAACAAAGACTCAATTATTGTCAAAACCTTCGTATTACGCTTGGCATCTATCTTACACAAATGAGCTTTCTAAAAATCTTTAGGACTAGAAAGTAATTCCTGGTCCTTCAAGTGTTATGATCTGCAGTAAATACATTATCTAAAAATATAATAGAGACATCCATACACATATATACATACATATATATATGTGTGTGTTCACATATAAAATTAACTTTCAAAATGCATTTTGAACTGTTCTCTCTTTCCATCTGATTAATCTATACTACTAGACCACTCCCCACTTTCGTGGTAGTTTGAAAGTTGGTTTTAATTTTCCCTGCACTTGTATTCATTGCCAGATTGTATACATAGGTCGCTCTGAAAGTAACGTCTCCTATTTATTTCCATAGAAACTATAACAGCATAATAACAGTGTTTGATAGAGCAAATTCTCAGCTACACCACCACTAGCTGTGCATTTTTTGCATGTGATGAACAAGTGCCTGCATGCCACACTCAAAAACCTGCATGGCCATCCAGAACGCGGCTTGTCTTTCACACTACTGTCACCACTACTGAAACGCTCCAAACACTGCCTCACTGTGCTCACATTAACCAGCTGTTCTCCATGAAGGCTCAGCGAGCCTCAACAAATGTCAGTGGGTGCCATCTTTTCTGCACGGAATAATTCAATTCCACACCTTTGCTTCATACACACTTCCATGTCAGATGGCATTTTGTCTGACTTTCTGCTGCCATCTGTCACACAACAATAAAATGTAATGGAATACTGGTGGGAAGGTTCAGGCTCTGCTGCCGCACCACCGGCATAATAAAATAGAAGGTATTATTTTCAGAGCAGACCTTGTATATTTTTTCCTCAGTGTTGCCCCTCTTTACAGTTTTCCATTTCTCTAAACCTTATGGTATTTAAGAGGAATCAGCATTCTCATCTAAGATTTTTACTTTAAGGCAATGAAAAATCACCTTGAGATTGTTTTGGATCAAGGCCACGTGGGCATTGGAGATGCCTCGGTACCCTTCTCCTTTAATAGAGCTTTAAAAATCCCTAGTAGAGATTTACAAAAAAAGTTAAAAAAAACAGAAAGCAACACTTCCTTGTTTCTTAATTATAACTTATTTTAATTATTACCTCCTTGAAAGACTACCATGCTATGATTTCATCAGCCACAAACAAACGGGGCAGGACAGTTGTCTGAGTGCTGGAATTATGATCAACAACGGTTGTGTTTCAGTATGCCATTCCAAGAAGACACTACTGTGAGGACTACACTTTTAGCAACCGAGAGTTCTCACAATAACGCTCTACATACTAGGGATGCTCTATCAATAATTCAGATAGAAGAGTACTGGCATTTAAATCTGTCTGGATTTTTTATTCCAATAGTCTAATGCATTAGGACAGTGGCAGATACTGATCTCATAACTAGTATTAGCACTGACTTAGATCTGAGTCCTCAGATAATTAACAGCACTACTCTCTCTCTAAAACCAGTCTCTCAACTACTCCGCAGAGAGCCTGCAACAAAATATAGTAAGCACCTATTCTGCAGTTTATTTTTTCTCATCCCTAAAATCTAAAACAGATTAATCACTATCAATATAACATTCTCCTTTTACTAACTCCTTGCTCAACTTGGGGATACAAATATATCCTTTAAAACAGTTTTATTCACTTAAACATTTACGTTACAGAGTTTTTGAAATACCTACAAGGCAGACTTCAATAATACAATAGTCTTCACACAGACAAAAGTTTGCGTGATTGCACTAAAGTCGTTATTTCTTTTACAGCTGTAACTTAAAGCCCGATCTCTTACTCTTGTTACTTTATTTCATGCTGACATAAAGTCAGCTTGTTTTCCCTGATCCCTTCCATCAAATGAACAATTGTAGTTAAAGAAATTCTCTGGCCTGTCATTTTTCCTGTGCTGCCGAGGACAGTTCAGTTTGAGGGGATACAGCTGTTATTGAAATTAGGGTTACATAAATCTTTTAGCAAAGAGCTTAAAGATAGCGTACAAATACGCATATGTAGAAACTTATGTAAACTACCTGAATTTTACATAGTATTTATCATGATGTGTGATGTAGCTAAACAACAATTTTCATTATTTACACGTGTACAATTTTAACTGAAGAAACTCTATTAACACTTGCAGCAGAACAGGTCAACTAGTATCACTGCATGACCCCCTATTTCCACTATAAGGGGATGCCAAGGTCTTTAAAGCTCAAAACCCCCAGAAATCTCAGCAACTCAGATAGCATAAATTGGATTACTGCCAGAAACAGCACATAAGATGATCCATTAATACATAATTATGAGGTGGGAGTAGAAAAAATGAATAAGAAAAGACAACTATTTGAAGTTTGTTTTTCATTACAGGAACTTCTAGGTCCCACATGGAAGGATTTCACTGCAGTTTTACTTACTCATGCAGACAAGGCAGAAGAAGCTGGATTCAGTGAGGAAGCGTATTTGCACAGCGCCTCAAGTACCCTGTTGTCGCTACTGAGCACAGTACAACATAAATATGTTTTCCTAGACAGCCAGAAGAGCATAATTAAAGAGGAAAGAGCTACTGTCTTAAGAAAGCTCTTGAATTTTGTAAGACAAAATAATTATCGAGTGCTACTTAAACATGACAAGGAATAAAATTAGCTTTCAGGTGTTCATTTGTCTATTTTCAATGCTATATAACATCTAATAAAACAGTAGAAAAGACAGTAACTGGAATTTTCAACAACCCCACCAAATACTTCTGAACATACAACTGGAAATACCTCTGTAGATTACCAACCTACTTGCCCTTCATAGAGTACCTCACACTACTGCATCCAGAATCTGAGTTTCAACCACAAATGAGAACAAGCTAGTGCTCTAAATCATGCTCCTAATACGCGCATAGTCAGTAATAAGATTTTATGCAACACCTATTGTATGTTGTAGTTCATACAGAACACACATCTGGAAAAAAAAGCACATTAAAAACCTTTCCAGTATTAAAATTTAAGATTTACCTACTGTGAAGGTATTTACTTTCCTTGAATCAAAGGTTAAAACTGAGATTTTTGAACTTCAAGAATTTTGTTTAATAAGATATTACTGGATACACTGTTTACAGGGCAGATAAAATAGTTCCCCCTGTGCTTAATGCTATTTGACACATTTAGAATAACTTAGTTGCTGCTGCTTAATCCCTGATGCATGAAAAATTAGCACAGTTAAGTGTATAGGCATATACAGAACTCATCCAAAAAAGAAATCTATTAATTCTTTCTTTTGTGTTTGTCTCCTTTAAATTTTGCATCATTACCACTTTGATTTTATCTCCCAGATTACTATATTAAGTTCAAAGCCTGCAAAATTCAGGTTGGGTAAGTTTCTTACATCAGTGGTTAGAAAAGTGCTTGCCGTGAGTAGTTCAGTAGACAGTTAATTAAACAGTATATGCTGAAACATGTGAAGAGTCTCTAAATAGTTACTTTTCAAGTTTTATTGTGAATTGATCTGCAGCAGTTACTTTCAGATTATTGAAAGCCAAATGTTAAAAGGAGTAATTTAAGGCTATCACCATTTAAGGATTTCACCACAGTAGTTGTGAGTACTTTAAATACATTATTATGGAACAATTCAAATAAAAGCCAATGAAGCAACTTCTGTTAAAAATCAAAGCATATTTCATACAAAATATTATTCAAAAGACACATAAAAATGGAAAAAAAATCAATTTATATGTTTTGAGCATTGAACACTAATTTATTTTTTTTTTTGTATTTGACTACATTTTATTGGCAACCCATTAGCTACTCATCCTCCTGTAGTACTCTCCCTCATTTGGAAGGAACTATTGAGGTGGAAAAGATGAAACTACAGAACTATTTCAGCAAAGCAACAACTTTGATGTACACCATTTTGTATATTCTAGGGCACAACAGGCCATAGTTTAATATTCCCATCACAACTGTCTACAACTGCAGACTACTCAGAAAACACAGCCAAAAACAAAGTTGCAGAAAACTAAGTTGCAGAAGTTCATAATATATTTGAAAAATGCTTAAGAGGACTGAAACCTTTGAAAGATGACAAAAAGAATGAAGACAGTTGTAGTCTTCTGACCGTTAGTGCTGTACCTCTCGAACTGAGGTTAGCACGCAAGGAATAGGGCAGAAAGTTTTCCTTATTGAGATTCTCTTGCTTCATGGATCCTCTTAACTTTTCAATAATCTAGAAAATATGCTTGTCAGCCTTTAGTTCCTCCATGAATGAGCCTTGGCAATTGTCTTGAACACTGAGTAGTTAATGACAGTGGAGAACACAACCTCAAGGAGAGTAAATATGGGGATGAGTGAATTGTTGAAGTGTTACAGATATAACATTCTGTATCTCTGGGAAAGGAATCAAACAAAAAAGGTATTAGACATGCATTTCAGAGGGTTATATATTCATGTTTTTATTGTGCTCGCATTACTTTTCATTTCAACATCTGAACAAGCGGCTAATAACCATTTATTTAATTCCGCTGTTTGCCATGGTTTCTGCCCTGCAGACTCCTTTCCCTTTCACTTCAAATGGAACTCCTTTGTATGTAGCAACACACTGGTCATTGGTATGAAGATCAGGCTGGATTTGCTCCCAAATCTTCTTCTTGGGATTAAGTTCCTTCTCAGGATCTCCTGTTTCAAAACAAAGAATAACCTAATAGCACACAACACATAAGAAATAGCAAGAGCTCTATTTGGGCACACATTAGTGAGAGCTCACACAGAATCTCTGCATAAATTTTTAAGGGAAAGAAATATTATCTGTGAGTCTCAAAACAAAACCTTTAATCTTAATTAGGGACTGTTTAGAATCTGTCTCCAGATCGTCTCTCAAAATGATGGTCTTTCAGGGGAAAAAATAGTGTAAGTAGCAGACCATAACTCCTGTCTAAAGAAATCAAACTGTCGCTGGCTGCTGGTTTACAAAATTTACCTAAAAGCAAAAGGATTTCTAAGAATTAAGTAGACGCAGACCATAACGTAATGTAGAGCAGTATATTGCTCACAAAGACACAGCTTTATCAACATCTTAATTTTAGGAATTAATGAATTTTTAGAACTTATATCCAAGAAATTTGGCAGGTGCCCTTACAGGTGAGAAATACATCTAAAAAAACAAGAATGCAAGAATCAAACAACAAATCCTAGTTAATAGATCTTCTCTGAGATTATCTCAGGGGAGCCAGAAGTTCCTACAGGCAGATGACAAGCTCTCTATGTGAGCACAATGTCAAATACTCTCTTCTTCCTCTAATCAGTGTCCTCAGGAAGAGAAAAATCCCATACGCTTATAGTACAAGGTGTATTTGTCTAGTTTCTAGTATTCTTCATCGGCGTCTGAACAACATGAGTAAACAAACTACATTAATTCCAACATCTCTTATTTTCTTCTTTAAATGTTTTCAGTGATGCAATCTACTCCTGTTCTCAATTCTTGTAATACTAAGTTACCCCAGCCTGTAGACAGGTCTAACTTCTGTAGCTTCTATAGCTGCAACTGTGCAAGAGAAGCACACCGAACTGACTTCTGTGTTAAGCAGGCTATTGTTGCCTAAGTAGGATTTGATAATGTATTTAAGTTATTTCTCAGCTGTAGCATATTTAACATTTTAGAGAAAAAACAGCAATACCATTAATAACCTAAGTGCTCAGAGCTAAACATGCATTTTCACAAAAATTAAAATCCTGTTTAATACTTAGGTTCTCAAAGACAAACTTGGATTTAGACCACAGTGAATGCATACAAACTAATAAAAATCATTAAATGGAATGTTAAACAACCTATTGTGCATTTCCTTCCTTTGTCAAATACAAAAATTATTTTTTTCCATTAAGAATAAAATCTGACTTTTATTATAAAAAAGCATTTTGGATGTTAATAAGTTTCTTTGGAATTCCATATCTACTCTCTTGGGATCTGTGGTGAGCTCATATTAGATTAGAATAAGCACCGGTTTTAAATACTACTAGAATTTCAAACTGTGCATTTTTCTAAGCTTTCCCCTCATTGCATTTTCTTCCTCTCAGAAAATATTCATTGGAAGAGTTTCAAAAAATAAAATAAATACAATCTTGCAATAGCTTAATGAGCTTCCCACTGCACAATAAAAAGAACCAAATAAAAGGGCTCAATTTTTGTTAAATGTGTCATTCGGTCTAACGGTTTAAATACTACAGAAGAAGTTATCTTCACTTTGTAACAGCTCAGTATCTATGAAATGGCCTTATGAAATGTTAATACTGCTCCACTTGCTATGGAATATAATCACACAATTTAAGGAAAGTATGCATACAATATATGGATAGCATAGTTAAAGAAACCCACTGAATATAGAGTAGCTACCGCACTCCAGTCTTAGCATCTTTTTCTTTTTCTTTTTTTTTTTTTTTTTAAGAGCCAGATATTGATTAAAATGCTAGATTCTCAGAGCAGAACTAATATCAAATAATTTATATAGTAACTTGTGGTTCCCATGGCACTTTTGCATTTAAGAATTTTGCCAAAGCATCAGTTATACTGGTACTAGCAAGATTTCTTAGCTTTGAAAGCTCCTGTAATTGCTTTCACACAGCAATTGCTGTGTGGGAGTGCATAGTTTACAGACATGTGAAGGAGTAATTTTTCTCACATTTATATGAGTCAGACCTTTTCCACTCATATTTGATATAAATTTGGTAAAGTTCTTAGTGCAGAAAAGATCCAACAGATCTTGAAGATTCATGTATTAGAGTACAAAATGGTGTTAAAGTTCCCCTGAGGACAATGTCATTGCGTAAAGAAAGAGTACTTCTCCAGACCACAGCATTAGATAGCAAATTTTTCCTCCCCTAAAACACAGAAAGTAATTTTAAGAAAATCCTCAAGTTTCTTCAGAAAAATTATCAACTAGTTTGAAACAAGACACTATTTCTTTAACAAAAATCAACAAGAAAATTAGCTTATTTCTCATGAATACTTCGTATGGTGGAGAGCAGGTCTAAAAATAAATCGACTGCTAGGTGCTTGACAGACACCTGTGTTTTAGCTCCAGTTGCTTCATAAACTTTCATACTTCAAACTAAAATCAGACCTAGACGTCCTTACTATTTTCATTTCAATGACTCAATGTTTTCTCTTTAAAACCACTCTTAAAAATTCTATCAGAATACAAACAATTGCAATTTAGCAGTGATATTAAACGACATCTGACATAGCAAGGATTCTACCCCCCTGAAAATAGTGTCAGTGAAGAGCCAGAATGCCTTTGATGAGACAGCACCTAAGAAGTAACGAGATTTCAGCGCACAAAAGCTAATTAGGGGATAATGATACGTAATCTCATTACAAAAATAACGTGGAAACTTTTAGTCTACCCTTATCTAGGGAAAAGCACACAAAAAGAACGACAAAAATTTAAGTCTTCAGCTAAAATTAAGAATTTGCTTTTTAAAAAGCAACCCCAAACTTGCCAACAAACAATATCATTTTCTTGGCTTATATAAAGGCAGTCTGAAAAAGAACAGTACATAAGCTACAACAGCAGACATCAGAATGATTTTATAGGCTCCAGTCACTAATGTTTTGTTGCTTTTTTCCTTTTTCCTAATCCAAGATAATAAAATTCCACATCTTAAATCTCCTTAAAGTAAGTCTTATGTAATTACTTTAGTAAAATGTACATTATAGCATTAAGTAGTAACTACAAATCCTCATCCTACCACTCAGACTAGCAGACCACGTATTACCTATCGGCATTTAGACACCCTAGTCAGTCTTAGAAATTTTAGACAATACAGTCTGTGTTATTACAGTCAACAGGACTACAGACCGCATGATTCCATATGCTGCAGATATATAAAGTCACTCAAAATATAAATCTGGAGTAAGGATATGACTCAGACAAAAAATGTCACCCTCTACCCTTCAAAAAACACACACGCAGAGTGCCTTTCACATTATTTTTTGCAGGGCTTACCCATTAGCAGGGTTTACTCTACAACTCTGAATGGGTATTGCTACTACTTAGCCATTGCTACTGCTAAAGCCTCTCAAAATTTAGTGCTCATTACATGCATCCATCTCCACCAATTCTGCATCTCAACTAGCAAGTATAGTGTCTTTCTAAAATAGGAAAATGAAAAATACTGTAAACACAATGTACTTCAGGTATTTTCAGTCATAGCATGAAATCAAAGAAAAGTGAGCTTTCCTCCCATTTCCTAAGAAGTTGAATAGAACGTTGCTTCCATCATCATATGCCAACCAAAATACTTTTTTTTTTTTCAAACAAGCATCAGTTTTAGTAATGCAGTTAATATGTTTATACGTAGAAAAGAGAAAGGTACATTCCTTCACGTGTAAAAAAAAAAAAGTAAATTTTTCAGCGACAAATTAATTCTGAAGAGGAAACAGAAGACAAAAAATTCCCCCAATATGGGAAATCCTGGGAGCTACAGACCATCTTTTCTTATAATCATGTCATGCAGTGATCCTGAGCAGACCTGTGCAGTGCTGCATGAACTCCCTGGGCATAGGATAAACCTAGCCAGAGTTTATCAGACGTTTAACAGAGGGACAGGCAGGCAGGCAGGCAGCTCCCTCTTCATACCAGTGACTACATCACCTAGCTGGTCCTTGCAGCATCAAGTGTGAACTTCCTTTCTGTTTGATAGTTGAAATGTTGAATTGAAATGTTTCTTCCTATATGAAAACCCTACAATAGCTTGAACAACTGAAAGAGGCGAATCCCTTCTATAGACAAGAATGTGGATCAGGAACCTGTTTTGATGATGTACTAACTTGGGGTTCCCATCATTTAAATGATATAAAATTACATTATTCCTGCTTTACAGTGTTAGTTCTCATTAAGAACATTTCGAATGATACCTTACAGTGTGTTTCATAATCGACCAGCACTTCCTCTTGCAAAGCACTTAAAACCATGAGAGAAATGATAAAATAACAAAATAACACCTTTGTTGATAGCAGTCAACAGCAACAAAAGCTGAATCTGATTCCTTCCTTTTCAGCCTACGAGAATTATGCAATGATATTTGTGTATGAGGGAAGCATTCGCTATCATGCTACACCAGTGGCGCTTTTCTGAATTCCCAATACACAGAGTCAAAACTAACTAATTTTCATAGATGGGTAGAAGAAAAGGGAAATCAGAGAAAAATCACCTTGTGAGAAAGTTGAGATTTGTTTTTTAGGTTTTTAATTTTATTCTAAAAATATGAATTTATTTACTTGAAGTGGAAAGAGGTCCAGTGTCCTTCTCTGGATACCTAAGAAGTCATTTCTCCCCTACCCAAACAAAAGAAACCACACAAAAATCCTTGAACAAGTCTCCCTCTCCCTGTTATGTTGAATATCACAGATTTTCCTCATACACAGAAAACACCCTTTCCCACTGATTCACTTCATCCCTTCTCCTAAAAAAAAAAAAAAAAAAAAGCTCCAAGTTCTGACATTTTTTCTAGAGAACCTAGACTCAGAAAGTTATATTGAGACATTAGACAAGATACTCTATTCCGATGCTTTACGTTTGCTAATTGCAATGTGCAAATATGTTTGTTCAAACATCTGCAACACAGAAACACTTATTAAGACTAACTTTTAAGAAACTGAATAATTTTATACGATAGCACTATGTCACTTTTAGGAGTATTTCCCTGTATTCTCAAACTTTTGGTTAAATATTTTCAGTTCTTTGTTTACACAATAGTCTAGCATGCTAATACCGAGTTTTAATACAACTAATTCTAATGGTTTTGACCAAAGTGTAACCTGCTTTAAAATATTGTTTTATCTGCTTTAAAAGTGATATCGCCTTTGCAAATGTGAACTGTCTCTTATTTTCTTCAGTTTCCCTGTTTCCCAAGTATCCGCTGCTTACCAGGAAAACCTTCACAAGTGATTCTGTCCCCAGGTACTGCCCCGGGTGGGGGAGCCAGAATTTCCACTTTTTCTGGGGAGCTAGCACACATCACCATTGCTTGAGATACTACTCCTCTCATCTTCGCAGGCTTCAAGTTACAGAGCAGTATTGCCATCCGATTCTGCATCTTGGGGAAGGAAAACAGAAGGATGTGAGTATTTAAATGCCACATGTCATGGCATTTTGGGGTGGTGGGGAGAAGGTGGAAGTGACTAATTTCATTCTAACAGAATAATTACAACGAAGACACTTCAATACATACAAGAGAAGCACAAAACAATAGATGCACAATTTTAATGCCTGCACACTAGTAACAAATAACACCTAAACGACTCAAGGGTTGGTCTGTGAATATCCAAAATGGAGTAAAGGGTTAACTGTGACACTCACAATGGAACTACAAAGTGTGCAGTACAGAAATCCAAAAACCAGATGTAACCTTTTCACCCACATTCCATCTTTTCTTGACCTAAATCACCACTTCAGTACGCTTTCAGTGTAGTGCAACAAAAGATTTCAAGACAAATGCTAAGAAAACCAACAAGATTTATACAGTCATTTTATACAACAAAAAACAAGATGATCAGCCAAAACCATAACACTGCTATTTGAAGTGGTTTTTTGCTTTTTTTTTTGAAATCACAAATGACTCAATTTTTAAACAGTCTACAGAAAAATAACAAATTCCTATGTAGAGAGGAAAAAGAAGAAACCAGACTTAAATAAATGCATTCTCACAATGCAAAAGCTTAAAGCTGTCTAAGAAAAAAAGTGCTGTAATATATGGAGACCTTTGTAAGAACTGTAAAATAACCTTAGATTGTGAATAGATTCAGAATTTTATAGAAAGGAGTAAATCAAAATAAAAACATACTGTTTCACTAAGAAAATTCATTTTGACTAGTTTGAGTATACAGAAGCTTAAAATGTAGAAAAGGCTGAGAAACAAATAAAAAGCATAAAATAAATTCTGACAGATAAGATTAGGTAGAGAGAAAATGAGAAGCCCGACTCCCACTATGCAAAAAGTTCTATTACAAATACAGTTTTACTGAAAAGCAGCTAAAGGAGACACAAACAGTTGTCCTGGTCTCAACTGGGACAGAGCTGATTTTCTTCATAGTGTCTGGTATGATGCTATGTTCTGGCTTTAGGAGAAAAACAATGATGATAACACACCAATGTTTTAGTTGTTGCTGAGCAGTGCCACACATAGCCAAGGACATTTCAGTTTTTCAACTTTCATATTGCCTTGCCAGCAAGGGGGCTGAGGGCTTTGTTTCAGAAATACAGTAACTTCAAAACTAACTAGACTGCTGAGAAATTGTAATAGGACTGCTGAAATTAAATCAGTTTCTATGGCTAGACACACAGCTACTTCACATTCACAGTAAAACAACACATTTTTCCAGTATGCTGGTAGAATGAAGCAGGAAACATGGAAGAAAACCAAACTAAAGGGGAAAAAGTTAATTCTGAGATTTATCATAAAGAAATGCCAAGAGCTCATCCTTGAAGTACTTAATTGCTCATTTTCTTAGGTAATCCTTAAAGTTAGCTGTATAACTGATTGCCAGCTATCCCTCCATATCTCAAAATGTGATAGTGTGACAGACAGGCTAGTGAATATGAATTAGAACTAGTACAGATTGCTTTAAAGACAGAGTGAGCTGCAACAAGAGCAACTAAAAGCCCTGCATTTATTACTCTTCTTTTTTTTTTTCCTCCTAAGTTTAAGATAGATGTTCTGCATCCTTAGTCCTTCACTTCTGATCACTGATGTGAGGCTCTGAGCTCAAAGGGGATTTCAGAACAGGAAAGGAAAATAAAAATAAACAGGGTTATTTGAGAATTGTGTGAATTTCAAGACTGATTGCCTGAAACAGATCTTATTGCTAGGAGCACACAGATATCCACTTCAAAAACCCAAAAGCAGTGGCGAAAAAGCTGCCAATTTCTACAAACGTTTCAAAATCTTGAACTGTTCACAGCTACTGTTCAAAGACCTCAGGACTGGCATGCTCTACTTCACGTTTCTGTACCATACCCTTATTACCGATGACACATTCTATACATGGTACCTGAGGGTGCAACTTCCAACCTGGTTTCACCAGCAATGGTGCACAAAAATACATTATACTGCATACAAAGTAGACACGCAAGACATTTTCACACCCATAAATGGCTTACACCGCAGACTGAAATGTTAATGAATACATACACACACTGCTCTTCCTAAACAAAAGTAAAGTCAGATGATACAGCCTCAAATACTTCTGTAATATGACGCCAATTGCTGCAATCATAAATAGCTGAACTTTTGGTGAATTATTTTTCTAGTACTTTATCTTGTGTATACATTTTTATTAAAATATATGGAAGTAGTCACAAGCCAGGGCTTGACATTTCTGAACGGTGCAAAAACGCGGTGAGATGGAAGCCTGCCCCAGAGAATTTTCTCTCTAAGAGAGATTTACCAAAATTAAAACCAGACAAAAATTATTCCCACTGGATGTGCAAGAATGACACCTAATTCTCTATTAATTAATATTTTCGGGTTATTTTCAGACAGAAAGCAACATAAAAAGAAAGAATGCCTCTGTTGCTGCATTTTGAAGTTCATAAGCTTTTTTTAGAAAAAAATGTATGATTTCTTTTTTCCAAGTGCCTTCTTGAAAGCAGACTGCTGAAAACGAGCAATATGAATTTCTGCCCACTGCAAATCCAGTAACTGGACACTAATAGGTGATCAACACAGAATAATTATTGTACTCAGTAATTTTGTTCAGTTCAATAACTTTCTGTACCATAAAAACCACAAGCACCATTTTAACTGCCTCCATTTGCAATCTCACTGTGAGGAGGGGCTGTGAATAGAGATTGAAAAGGCATTTGAGAAAACCTAGTTTTTCCACACTAAGATCAGTTCCTTTCTGACCAGTTTTCAGTTACTCTATAAATTTCTTTAATTGCCAAGGTTGCACTTGAATATAGATGCAGCCTTCAGTCAATTCCTCCTTTCCAGAAGCTCTCTAGAAGAGGTGTGAAAGAAAAATGTTATCTTAGTGTCCCAGGTTATCAAACACAGTAGCGTACCAACTGACAGTGACAGAGGCAGGCTCATTTCCTGTCAAGGTAGTAAAAGAACACAGTTTGTATTCCACAGCTGTTTAAGTTGCTCACTACCAGCTAGTTCTGACTCCAACTTAAATTTACTTGCTCTTTTTTTTCCTCCATGTGAAACATTTCAATGGGTGAGAGAAGGAAAGCAAAACTTCCAAAAGTCCTGATGATGGTGAAAACATTATTACAGATTCTCCACAATGTACTAGGAATCCTAAAGGGAGAGTCAGATCTGTGTAACCTAGGTGTACATTGTGAACCAAAGGTATCAAAATGTAGTCAGAATAAGGTCCCAGGACAGAAGCACTGCAAGGAGAAAAACTGACATGAGGGATGAGTACTTTTTTTTTTTTTTTTTAACTGTACAAATCTTTTAGTAGAATAAAAACACACTCTTATTAACAAACAACAGTCAATGGTCATAAGATACTTCAGGAAAGGATGGTTTATCAACAAATAATATTGTTAGTACCTGATCCAGGGGAACATATTTCACTAAACCACTGACAACAGTCCTTGGGGTTGCTTCTCCAACATCCACCTTTTCAACATACAACGAGTCTGCATCTGGGTGCTTTTCAGCAGTAATAATGCAGCCAACACGAAGATCCAAACGAGATACATCTACAGGTTTTGAATCACTACTTCCAGCAGCAGGCTGCTGTTTCTTTTCCTTCTTATCACCTATTGAAATTTAGTTCAAGAAATGTTAAAAAAAGATAGCATAAAGTCATGTATATAACTAATTACAAGGGAAAAGTGAGCTACCATCTCAGAATAAAACATAAATTCAGTGCAAAATGCAAATGAACAGTAAAGAGTTAGCACCTCTGTTAGTAGTTTCCAGAAAAGAATCATCTTACACCTTCCCATTTAGGTTGTTACTACAAGCGATCTCCACCCTAAGACAGAGTTGTTCTCTTAATGAAGTCATTCTGACTTCAAATACAGATAACGTGCAAAGTACGCTTTGCCAAAGGCCACACTGATAAGCCTAAGAGTACTGTTTTAACAATTTGTAATTACCATTAAGTTTTGCCTTGGTGTTTCACCAAAAAATGAAAGCTAGACAATCACAAGAAATTAGGTTACTAGAGCTTAACAACAGCTCCTGAGGGGGGGCTCTAAGTCACTGCAACATTACAGTTGCAAAGCAACCCTTCCAGATGACCTTAGCTAACATTATTTGTTCCACAAATACAAATACACTGTTGTAAGCATATGCTCAAAGCTTATGAAATTCCACTGATAATAGTACTTACCCAATCACAACACAGATGTTTGTTATCACCTATACATACACTGTATACCATAAAATAGAAGTGAAGCAGTATTACCTGCACATGGCTTCTTAGAAATTCTTTTGAGATAAGCAAGTTACATCCAGTTTATACAACAGATTGTTTTATTTGAACGATGTTCATGAGTTGAATGAACAATTATATGTATGGTATAAAGAAACATGTAAAAAAGCTGAAATAAGCAAGTCTGTTATTCTTTCATCCACAAAAAATTAGCTATTGCCATAAGCTAAATTTCCTTCACTGACATGAACAAAACTCTCTTTCCTATGAGTGGGGCCAGAGACACAAATTAGATTATCCTTCAGCCAATAGAAGGATGAAATTATATCATGTGTTCAAAGATTTGGAATTTTTTAAAATTATTTTATATTTTTGTTTTTGTTTAAATTAAGTAATAGCTCTTCAAAGCTACTTCAGTTTACGTATATGATAAAAAGTGCTAGCATTTACAGCAAAACATCATTAAGTGTAATACAGGTATTACAGGTATATGTAGTAATTAAAGATAAACAGTGTTTGTTTTTTGAGGGGTGGGGCTTGTTTGTTTCTGCGTGAATATAGTAGGTTGTTTTTTTTTTTTTTAATAAGGGGGTTCAGTTACATTAAAAGAAATTTGGTATATCCCACTTAAGTAAGAATTTGCACCTTAACAGCCTTTGTTAGCTTCAAGTTCTTCCAAGCCTTTAGAGTTAGCACATGACTCTTCCTCATGTGACTGTAAGAGCTGTTTTTTGTCACTACTCACAATGATGTAAAAGCATTTCCATAAATCAAACAATTTTCATGTCTATTGCAGATAAGAAAAAACAAAATACCTTTTTTTTCTACTTTTTCCTTCTTTTTCTTTTCTTCATCTTCACCTTTAACATGATCTTTGGAGCCAGATGATGCAACTGCTGCGGGTTGTGGAACATCTTCTGAAAACAAAGCTGTAGAAACAGTTGTACCAGAAGGAACCGCGATCTGTTTTACTAAGAATTAAGAACACATAAATTAGAAGGGGCGCTAAAACTTGGAGAAATATGACATTTACATACTGAATGTGTTGTTTTGCCAGTAAAAGTCAGTATGGTTGAATGCTAGCATCTATCTACACTGGGTACTACCTTAACCTATTTATAATACTGACAGCTTGGGTAAAAATACTAATACTTTTTCAATGTAGAAGAGGTTTTATTTCAAAATAATTTAAAAGAAAACATGCCACATATGAAACGCTTCAGTTTCACTTCTCTCTTTTTCAATATGGAATTATGGTGTGAGCTGAATTGAGTTACACAGAAGAACGCAAAGAAGTAAAAAAAAAAATGCAATGAAAGGCTGGTCTTACTAAAGCCTGAAATAAAAATTCAAGACAGTTTCTAATTTTATATTGCCACAGATTTCTAATAAGTCACTGTCCACCTGTTTGTTGAACAATTACTTGATTTTCTATAGAGATTTCAGTCCGCATAGATAAAACATGAGACTATCAAGAAACGTTAAATATTCAGCAATTTTCAAGGTACTGTAAGTACTTACTGACATCATTCAAGATTGGGGCTCATTATAAAAGGTACTGTTAGAAAAGACCACACGAAGAACCAGTTCCATGTCTGATAAAGACTTGACACATATGCCTATTATGCTTGCAGCTTTCTAAGACAGTAGAAATACGTAACTTGTCACAGACACTGAATCTAGGAAAACTCAGAATTTATAAGAGATGTCATAGAGACACATACCAAAAAAAATAAATAAATAAGATAGCACAAGATGTAGAATCATTTGAATTGGGAAGGAACCTTTAAAGGCCATCTGGTTCAACTCCCCTGCAATGAACTGTGACACCTACAGCTCCTTCAGGTCACTCAGAACACCTCCGGCCTGACTTTGGATGTCTCCAAGGACAGGGCATCCACCACCATCTCTCTGGACAGCCTGTTCCAGTGTCTTACCACCCTTAACATAAAAAACGCTTTTCTTATATCTAATCAAAAGTCTCCCCTCTTTTAGTTTGAAACCATTTCCCCTCATCCTATCACAACAGACTCGGCTAAAGAGTTTGCCCCCTTCAAGAACTAACTACATGTCTAAGAACCAACTAGATCTTTGTTGCCTGAGGACAGGACTTTTGTTCCCACCTCCATTTCGAATTTCGGCCTCTATCAGTTCCTGTTTCAGCCCTTCAATTTCTTTCTTCAGTTTTGCATTTTCCACACGGAGCTTCTTCTCTTCTCGGAGGGATGCCTGCAAGACTAGAAGTTGACACTACATTAAAAACAGTAAGTTTGAATAATTAGCATTTATCACTTGGCAAGCAGAGGTTTTGTTAAATAAAAAAAGAAACGCAATGTGCCAAACATCAAAAAACTTCAAAAGAGTATATTACCAGCTGTACTTAGGAATCTGTTTTTTCGTTGAATAAAAGTGGCTTTAAAAAAAATCCACAATAGTTATATACTTGAGATGCCTTTCAATATACTAATTTTTCAGTCTCCTAAATTGATTCTTAAGAGGAAATTCCAAGAAATCTACTAAAAAAAGTTTGAACCTGTTTGTAATATGGAGCCCCCTCAATTACTGATGCTGATTTATACAAACTATCAAATTTGCAGCTAGGATGCTCTCAAGAGAATCCCACAGTGGTGAAAAGCAGCAACAGGCTCATGCCAATGCACACTCTCAGGTCATTCCCAACTGCCTTTCTTCCGTAAAAAAGGAAAAGTGGCCTATTAAATTTCCATAATCTGTTTGTGTCATTATTCTTTCATTCATGCTTTTGTATTTCAGAATAAGCATCTCCAAAAAACCAATGAACCACACAACAGCGAAGAATTGCTACTATTACAAGCTTTATCTTGGAGAACTTAGAAGGCTGACAGCACTAATGAAGTTGTTTATGTTTTGTAATTTTTTCCTTTGAGCATTTAATTTTAACCATCTGGTTAACAAGTTTATCGTAAGAGAGAATTCCTTACTAGCTTTCTCTTTGAGCAGAGCAATTTGCTGTTTGAGGTATTCAATAACTTGATCAGCCTCTGCACCCTTCTGCTCCAGTCTGTTCAGCACTGCATTGTTAGCTGCCATCTTCATCAAGAAACGGGCTAAAAACCTGGACAAATCACAGACAGTTTTAAATTAATTACTTCTTAATATAATGAATGTCCCTTCTCTTACCACAAGAAGCAGTTCTAAAATCAGTTGCTAAGTAAGGAAATCTGCTATTTGAACAAGCTGGGCTTCTACCTCCTAATGCAAAGCCCAAACAAAAAGCAATATTAAACAGAATCTGATGTTTGACAGCTGCTTTTAAGTATTTCAGAAGAAAAGGAACTTTTCTTCCCAGTGCAGAAAACATGTTCTTGCCTCATGAAACAGGAAACATTCCACCTTCTGAGAGAGAAAAGTCTAAAGATATGAATGAATTAATACACAGGGGAAAAAAAAAGGAAAAAAAAGGGAAAAGGTTACACTAGAGAACAATGTTTCCTGATTTTATCTGGAAAATTTATTAACTGCGCTCAGAATTTTATTAAGAGTAAGAAAATAGAAATATCTCAGAAAAATTTCCAAACCTCTCTAATAAACTGATTCAGAATGCACTGAATATCTTATACATCGTGGTTATGCATACACTAAGAAATTACTTATTTTATTTTTAAGCAGAATTCATCAGCATTTTTCCTCATCTCTGATTAATGCAACTTTTCCTGCAGGTTTCTAGCTTCAGTTTTATTTTAGCACTGATTCGGTTAGTCTCATTTTGTTTCCACTGAAATGGAAGGCCAGGCACCCAGGTAACAAATTCAAGAAGCGGGAAATACAAAACAACAGTTAACTGTAAAAGAAAAAATAAATGCTGTCTAATTTTCTTTCAGGATATTCAGCTTCTTTTACTGGCTTTCTCTACTGCTCCAGAAACAAGCAATGCCTTGTGCGAAATCCTTATTTGTTGAACCCTGCAAAGTATGGTCCACTTCCTTCCTTGTACCATTTGCATCTAAACATAAAGGCTCAAATACGACCAACAGAATGATGAAATACAGTCACTCGTATCTGCAACAGATAGTGCTTTTATCCTCTGCTTACAAGATATAAGATTCTGTATTAACAACAGCCTTCTCTGTAAATCAACAAAGAATATACATGGGAAGATGCCTTGCCAATTTTCACAAGTAACAGTGATATAATTCCTGTGAATTTCCCTATCAAATGCAATAAAGGAAGACCTAGTAAGAAAATAGTGATCCACACCCACACGTTGGCCCCCAAACCTTTACCAAAGCCCCTAAAAACCTTTTCTCATATCAAATTGAGAAGAAAGCATCCCATTTTATTGTGAAATTACTCTGACACTATGACTTAAGTCTGTTTTTAACATATGAATACACCCTGCTGGGATTTGCAACAGAAGCCACACTGCTGACCAAACAGCTTAAAAATAACTAAAAGGTAAACAAGCACAATCACACTTGTCATAATGTTAACACAGCACCTTAGCTGCACTCTCACTGGCAACTTAACATTTCATGCCTGATCTACAACTACGTAAGAACCCAGCTCTTCAGAGCTATATAGCAGCTACATAGCTTCCTCTCCTTCCTTTTTTTTTCTTGAGCAAACTACCAAAGGTGAGGCTGAACTGGTTGTTAGCAGTGCAATTAAAAGTTCTCAAAGTAAGATTCACAAAGCCAAAGAGACACCATAGTCTAAGCAGATGATACATGGGATTTATTCCCGCAAGTGATGAATGAATCTTTCCTTCTTTGTAATCTAATGCAATGCAAGCCTGTTTTATACAAATCTATTTCATAAAAGACAAAAAAAAGTATTATTGTCATCTCACCCTCTGCCAGTCCACAAGAGATTTTTCTTTTAAAAGCAAGAAAATCTTATGGAGAAAGAAGCAGTAAGGATCACCTCCTCAGGACAACTAAAGTAATTTTAATATTCAAAATTTATCTCTGCATTGAGGAAATATTTTTTCCATGTGCAACATGCAGAATCCATTATTTCTGAGGTCTAAAAAAAAACCCAGCATTTGAAAAAGGAAAAAAGTGACTCCAATAAGTTACTGATTTAGACGTCAACTGGAAATAAACATAAAAATATTATAGCACAATACAAAGCCTGGGGTATTACTGTCTGCATACCAATAAGATCCCTTGCAAGCTACATACTCTCTCAGAGGAACACAATACTAACAGTGGAAACTCTGCCAACAACAACAGAGATGCTACTAAAACTTCAAAGTGAATAGAATTGGTACATTTTGCAGGTTTTAGCCAAGTTGGCTAATGAACTGAAGATCTGGAAATAAAGTTACATGATTACAATGGGTAGACATTTTCCCACTTGTCAAATAAATTTCGGTAGACCTAGTATTGTAACAGTAACACAAAGGAATAGGTATTTCCGATGCTAATATAAAGAGCCAACTGGCCGAAATGAAGTGCAGCACAGGCACATGAACCCATAAAGCACTGTGATAGAACTGCATCCAAAAAGGGCACAATTTTGTTTCTTTGTTTAAGATCCACCCTTGCTATAAAAGAGAAAACACATTAAAAACGATAGTATTGGAACAATCGAAGTTTACACTCTGCAGTTTATTTTTTTTCCTGTCCCTTATTTCCTTCGTCCTCTGTTACACTGTCTATCCCACAAGAAAAATCATTGGTGATGCACAAACGAGAAGAAAGAAAAATGGGAACAATACAGCACAAAGGAAAGAATCCTAACTTCTTATAGATACATTTTTGTTTGATTATTTGCATGCTTGTTTGCTTCACAGAAAACATTTCAGAAGCCAACTGAAAGTAAAGCCACTTCATACAGTTGTGTCTTATGAGCTGCTTTCCTTTCTTTACCTAAATAGTTGCAAAAAACAAGTACTGAGTAGCTACAGCAGTGGGACAAACCTTCTGAAAAGAGTAACTGCCTAGAATGACGGGGGTATTCAGCTAAGAGATACTGCTTAACCTCAAAGCTCTGATTCCTACTTTGTTACCTGCAAGACCTTCAGCGCTACCTCCAAACCTCCTATTTCCCACTAATGGAACTCAATGTCCAAATGAAATACACAACTCTTACAGTTATTTGTGAAGTTATATCAGTACAAAAAAACTGTTTAATTTCTCATCATTCTATTTCCTGACTTTAAAGTGCTGCCTATCTTTTTACTCCTTCAACAGAAAGCACTGCTTGTTGTTGTCTTCAAAGTACTTGCAGTCCTCTAATCTAAGACAACAGGCATTCGTTTCCCAAGAACACCCAGTGCAGAAGGGTACAAAAAGTGGAAGGCTTTCTATAATAAATCAATATTACCTAGTATTACCTATATAGCACAAACTACCCCAAAATGACACTGTTTTACACTTGTTTATCAGAATTGGCCTAGACATTAGACTATGTTCAGATCAAAAAATGAAGAGATCAAGAAGAGAATAAAAATCTAAACTTCGTTGCATCTTACTCTTCAATATTATCTGTTTCCTACAGAAACAAAAAGCCAAAACCCCCATAAAATTAATGACAAGATTTAGAACAAACTCTAAAATTGTTATTGGAATCCATCCATGGTCCAAACATGGAACCAATTACTTTTCACTATTGGAAAAGCAATCATTTAACCGAAAAGCAGAAATTGGAAGACAACTGACTCCCAAAACCTAAAATAATTAGCTCCAAGCATTCCATTTTCCAGCTGCAAGTTTTTTAAAAAGCCAGTATTTTAAAGCTCTCAGCTTATCTTGCAATGCTTTTTAATGTCAGCACACAAAGAAAGATTACTAACTGTATGAGATCTGAACCGCAGGCTGCTGTTCCCTGGTATGCATTGAGTACATCTGTAACAACAAGATAGCTTCTATTTTACCATTTTTAAATCTGTAAGTTTTACACATCTCACAGGCATTTTTATTTCTCATCCTTATTCTTTCCTACAGGTCTTGGTGCAACACAACCAAGCGCATTCCATTTGCGCTTGGGCACGTGTTGAGACAAGGAAGCTGTCAAATTTTGTCACAAATAACATGAAAACGCAAATCACCACAACTGCCTGCTTCTCTCCTCTTCCTCTCCCATACATATACTCACCCACAGACAACCAGAGGCTGAACTGGCAGAGCTCACTGCACCAGGCTCCAAAGCAGACCTGCCGCTGGCCAGAGCTGAGCCCTGAGCAATGCTGGATACACCTCTGGGAGAAAGCGATGCAAGAAAGGAAAAACTGCTGCACAAGAGCAGATGGGAGAGAAGTTCAGCTGGTCATCAGTGCGAAACCATGACAAACAAAAAATGAAAGTTGATAGAAACACATCTGCCTTTTGATTTAAATGCTCTGTTCATATTAAAGCTTGTCATTACAAAGCAGAACCTGAGGGATCAACCTTATTCTAAGAGTTACCGACAACACGAAGGTAATAAAATTTCTCCAATGCTAAATATGTTTACGGCAATTTATTTGCTTAAGCTTTTGATCTTAAGTTTCAAGTAGTTCTCAAATGAAACCGCTTTGTTTCTTTCATGAGATGTCTCAAGGTGCGCCAAGGGTTTCAGCTTGTATTGCGACATACTCCACTTTCTGTAAAAGACGAGTACCAACAACCACTTTGTTTCTGCAAGAAATGTGTTCAAAGAGTTCTCTCCGAGCATCTTTTTCTGAAATGGTCAATTCTGGCAGACAATCTTACAAAAACCCATAAATGTAACAGAACATGCCAGCTGTTTGCCAGATTCTGCTTTCCTGTGCTCTGCACTTCCATGAACTGTCAGGACACATAGCGAAGCAGATTTAAGAATCTCACATCACACCTTCTTATTCTGCAAAGTAGGGAACAGTCGTGAGCAGATCAAAACAGAAGAAAAGGAGAGTGAAGGTACACTATCTTTTGCTCAGCTGAAAGATCACTGCAATAGGGATGCTCCTGAGAGAGGAGAATATGGGGCAAGTTACAACAGAGGCAGAATTCATGCTTTAAAACACATTTTCTCTTATTGTCTTCTAATTTCTGATAAACTATTCTAGACCTGATGCTGTAAATACTTTTGGATAAGATTTGCAATGTCTAATTTCATGTCACATTTTTTCATATGAAAAAAGGGCTTAGTTTTCAGAACTACACAAATTTAAGTTTTTAAACAACTTAAGTAGGCTATGGTTAATTACTTAGAATCATAGAATTAGCTAGGTTGGAAAAGACCTACAAGATCACCTAGTCCAACCATCCACCTACCACCAATAACCCCACTAAACCATGTCTCTCAACGCTATATCTAAATGTTTCTTGAACACCTCCAGGGACGGTGACTCCACCACCTCCCTGGGCAGCCCGTTCCAGCACCTGACCACTCTTTCAGAAAAGTAGTGTTTCCTAATGTCCAGCCTAAATCTCCCCTGGCGCAACTTGAGGCCATTCCCCCTCGTCCTGTCACCAGTTACAAGAGAGAAGAGGCTGAACCCCAGCTCACTACGACCTGCCTTCAGGTAGTTATAGAGAGCCTCATCTGACATCAAATCCTAATTGTCACTTGATCACCTCCCTGCTTCAGTCACAGCACAGAAGATGTGCAGCAGCCTCAATTTGCCATTCTGGAGGCAATATTCTATTGCATTTAGTTGCACACTTGTAGTGATACACTTCTATTGCTTGGACACTTTGGATATAGACTATATTCAACAAGCATCAAGCACATGCCTATCGCTACCCCTCAATTCTCTTCTCAAGAAGATGGGTAAGAATCTACAGATTCTTATCTTTGTTACACATTGAGAAATGCAATCATGACTTTTACACCCAAATATTCCTACTCGGAAAAGGCAACTGTAAAAGAGGAAATATTTTCAGGCTTCAAGAGGCAGAGAGGAATCAGAATTACTTATCTGAAACCACTATGATCACACATTTCTTCATCTGTAGAAAAATATAATTCCTTAATTGCAAACTAAAGCAGAACAAGATGCTGTTCACAGACCTTTCAAACTGAGAGGTTTAGGAAAATGTGCTTTTAAATTCTATATGTTAATTAGATACAATTTTTGCATTGCTCTCAATTACTTAACGATGATGAAAATTCTCACTTCTTAGTTCTAATGCAGCAAAAAGACATAAGGCATCCCACTACACTTAAATATCTTTTCAGTGTAGGTGAAATGGTAAGTACATATTAAGGTTTAATCCACTCATCTTTCGGAACTTACACTGTTAGCTCTGCAAGGAGAGAACACAGGTTTTCTGAGTCTCACTTTGTCAAAGTTTGCAAAACAAAAAGCATGCTTTGAAATCCTGAACAAAAACATGTAAATGACCAAGAAGTACATCCTTACCCATGCTTTTCTTCACATACAGCAAAGGAAACATACAGAAAGCATTTCTGGCAGAACGATGGCAAGCTCTTGAATAGCAACAACTAGCAATGATAACATTTAAAATAAGCTGTACATTAAAATAAGCCAACATTTTAAGCATTATTCATAAGTTCAGTGAAAAAATTCAAAAATCAAGAAATGATTACAAAATCACTACAGAATCTTATTTTTGACTCACTGTACCAGGTACTAGAAGCGTAGTGCTGTAAAACATGAAATGAAGCTTTAATCATTGTCTTACATTTTGCTAAAAGAAAGAACACTGCTTTTGATATGATAAACATGGAATTACAGCCTAAGTCATAAAAGAATGCTGTAAAGTAGGGAAATAACAGTTTTGTATTGTAGATTTCGCAGTGCAAACAAGCTTAAGAATTCTGTTTTCTTTGTTCTGTCCAGGAGCAATTGGTTTGACTGGAGCTTTAAACACTTGAATAGCCCGACTATTGTTATTATTATTGTTGTTATTTTTGGAGCACTTAAGTACACTTTTTAAAGTATTCATAAACTATAAACAAATGTGTAGTCCGTATTGAAAGCAATTTGCCAAGCAGCAAATTCTAAGGCACAGTCGTAGATTTCTGCCATATGTTATTTCAACTCACATTTTTTGCACCAAGACTCAGAATAATTACTTTGCAGATTTCCAAACAACTAACATGTCTAACACCATCCATTCAAGAAGCAATGCCAGCCCTAGGAAATGATTTGCTGGCTCTGGAGACTACAGTTGAACCCTGATGGCTGCCAGATAAATCAGGCTCAATCTCAGCTGCAGACAGGTCATTTAGTGGTCCTAAGAGCTTACCCCTCCCTATTTTAAAGGGCTGGAAAGAGTAAAAACACATACATCCAAACCTTTTCATATTGAAAAACACAGTGTGAAAAAATATGTATTTTTTAATGGGATGGAACATAGTACAAGAAGCTCAACCACTGGCATCAATTTTGAGGCAAGAGAAGTTACTCAAGACTATTTTTAAATACGAAGACAAGTCACTCTTGAAAGAGAAGGATGTACCAAAGACACGGGTGTATGAAAAAAATGTCAATTATTTGTTATGACAAACAAAAGCAAAAGCACGAAATTCTTGCTTTAAGTGCACGACTACAGGCTTAATTTGATTTCAAGTGAGTCTCTCAGATCTGTATAGTACAGATCATTAGAAATAGAAGAAAAAAATATTTCAATATGTGCAAAGTTTCTACTACTGACAAGTTCCAATTCCAAATGATCTTTGTGCTCTCTCGTATGTCTGAGCAGACACTCCAAGGACTAAACAAAGCAGAGACGTGACTACCAGGAGCAGGTTAACTGTCCAGGTTGGGACATAAGTCATGAGATATGGATGTTATTTGCAATGAAATTCCTCACAGCTATCAAAAACTTCTCAGTAACAACAAAGACTGCACACAAAGTTACACGCAACTTAATTTTCTAAGCAGAGAAGGGTGGCCAGTAACCTTGGGCTGCTCAAGAAAAGCAACCTCTGTGCACTGCTTGAATTAATCTCCAACAAATTACGCACCCACTGCATTTGCCAGGTCCCCTGGAAGTTCACCAGAAATTCATCTGGCTGTGCTTTACAGTGCAGTCCGAAATTTAAGGAGCAGCTTCTATGCCAGAACAGCTGGACAACCTCACATATTTTTTCAGCAGCGTCTCTCTTTTGGATCTTGCTGCATTAATGTTTTAATAGCACTATAAGAACCCTACAGTAAACGATCACCACGTGCAGAAGGAATTCTTACATAACTCCTGCAACGGAAAAGATACAACACATACAACTTGGTACCTTGTTTCTTTGGCCGTAAGTGCTGAGCTCCAAACCCCAAATGCATCCAGCTCCTTGGAACAAAAAGGTTCCATCAAGCTCTTTCACAATTCTTTTAAATTTACTTATTTACAAAAGCTTAGTTTTCCAAAGCACTGTGTATCCAATGGATACCGCCTAATTAATAAAAAGTAGCCGCTACGTATGTCTCAAAGTATCCCCATAAAACTTCCTTGACAGGTGATGGACTTCACAATTACACACACATATGCTTATACATTCAGAAATATAAGAGGACTCAGCTGCATCTGAGCAAGCCTGCAGGGTCAGCATGTGCCACAGAAGAACTCAAAGAATCCGTACTGTTGCTCATCCTCGAGGGTCTTATGGGGGAGTGAAAGCTTTAGATTACTGTCATAACTAGAGGGTAAACTACCCATAAATCAGACAGATTGCACTGCAGTTCTGGATCTTCTGCCACCTGTTGATCTTGGATATTTTTATTGTTTTCTGTAACTTTATCCTAAAAAAGTGAGTGTTCACACTACTTGCTTAAGAACATGCACAGCAGTCATAAAAAGGTAAAGAAGATATATTTACCCCTCTCCCATATTTGCTTGAAAACATACACATTTTTAAAACACTTCTCAAAATCCACTTTTTCTTTTGGGTCTGCCTGAGCAATACACGGCAAGAACCTTAGCCACTAAAAAGTCAATTTAAAGATGCCTTTCCTCAGAAGTTTGAAGAGTTTGGCAATAAAAACATCATTCAGCAACATACTTAATGTTTGCAAGGGGTGCAAAATAATTGTATTTATTAGACAGTAAACAGGCTGACTAACTCTCTTTTCAGTTTAGAGTCATGAAATTTTAATTCACAAGGCAGTAAGCCTGCTAGTAAGGTATTACATAGTTCAACAGTGATAAAAGTAAATCTTGACCGTCTTTTACCTCAGTATTAGCTTTTCAACAGGCAAAGTTAGTATCATGTAGCACTGCTAAGACAAAACAGGATTTAACCGTTCTGCGAATGCAAGCACACAGGTTAAAAATAGTCATTATCCACTCACAAAAGCATTCAGTAGACACCATGCAGATGGACAACAAGAGGATCGGTGCTCTCAAACTACAACTGCATTAACAATTGCTTGTATTTATTTACTGAGGCGGTAACTCGAGCTACTCTTTTATGCAAGCCAAATAAAAGCTCAAGAAAACTAAACTTGAAAGCGTGCATGTATGTGTGTGCATGTCTGTGTATGTCTGCGTAATCAATGCAAGAAGGATGGCAAACATCACTTAACAGGGAGCAACAAAGCTGCCTTGAAAGAGAAAAGCAGTCAGTCCTTACAGACCTTTGAACTCCCAGTCCTAGAATCTTATTTACCTAAGCTACAACCTCCCACACACATTTGACTTCCCCATTTCAGTCATCAAGCAAATAATTGTACTTTCCAGAGTTGAATTTCATCACTTACTACAGCAGAACAGTATTTTAATGAAAATCTTTCATAAAGATATTAACTTAACCAGTGCAGAGAAAAATTAATTATTCAGCTGCGAAGTGAAAAGCCAAAAGTAACCTTCAAGTCTCAAGTGGGTTGACAGCCACTAATCCTCAAAAGCCAGAAGCAGTTACATGTCCCTTGAAAAGCACGTTACAGTAGTATATACCACCTCATATTCTTGATGTCAGATCCAAAACATAGGTCTCTCCCTTTAATCACATACAGAGAGAAGAGGGTTAACATTCCTAGCAATTATCTCCACATATAACTACTAGGTGTTGTAGCTAACTAACCATTCTCCCTTTTGGATGAACAATTTTAACTTTGGGGTGCTAGAAACCTAGAAAACATTTTTCCCTACAGGAGAAAAAAAGAAGTTGGAAGAAAAAAAGTTTTCAGAACATTTCCATTTGAACAAATGAAGACTTTTCTATTCTCAGCACAACAAACAAACAAGCAAGCTTCTGAAGCAAAGACTGTACAACAACTATCAATAATTTCCAAATAAAGGCCATAAAATAACAATATAAAGGATACTTGGAATAAAAAAATGACAGCTTTGCTTCTGCTGAAATATGAAAAACAACGGAACAGTTTGTATTATTACACAGCTACATCACATCTACTACTGATTTCAAACAAAATTTTACAGAAAGATGCCCTTTGCCTGTATACAAAAAAATACCTAACACTTTCTCTGTTCAGCAAATAAAGTTTTTTATTTTTGAAATGAGAATCATTTGATTCCTATCAACAGAGAGCCCCTGTTCAGATTTTATAAGCTTATTTTCTAAACCACATCAGTTGCCAAAATTGATAACTTAAATGTAAACCCCATGAAAACAAAAGGTATTTGATTTGCTAGTCACTCTAGCTGACTTTCCTATACCACAAAGAGGGCCATCTTGAAGCACCGTCCTTGAAAGATCTGAGTTAGTTTCTGTGTTCTAAACTGAAAGGAAAAATCAAGAGTTTCTTGAAACACCTTCTACTATTCCTTGGGCAACTGTAGCTCGTACACCGTGCCCCAGTCTTCTTCCCTCTGTTTATTTAACATTAAATGTATTTGTGAATGACTTTTCAAAAAAAAAAAAAAGTTCATGCACCGGTCCTGAAAAGAACTATAGCAGGAAGACTGGAGTTACTAAAGATCTGAGTTTACAAGCTCTTGCTAATCCTATTTCAAAGTAACCATACTCAAGTGACTCTACTCCTCCAGGCACAGTTCAGACCAACACTGTTACTGAGCGAACAGTATGCCAACCTAGGGAAACTTCTGAACTGCGCTACCTATATATATTTAAGCACCATTTAAGAAAAAGCACAGCAAAATTGCATCTTTTCATAGTACCAAGAAAGTAAGCTGTTTTGAAATGATCACCTTCTAAGAGGATCAGAGATATCTAAGTTATTTTTTTCCACTCTAAACCTAGACCTGTGCAGAGCAAGAACCAAAAGAAAACCTTCTGCATTCAGCTTGGATATGGAGAGCAGTTACACCAGCTACTAAGACTGGCAGTATCCAAGAGTAAAATCCTGCAAGTAGCTTTTGGGGAATGGCAGTTTTTCACCTATGGAGTCGACACTTCTTGTTTCCATAGTTTACTTTTGAGCTAATTATGATTTCCCTGTAACCCAAATGTACTGAAGAAAGCACCATTTAAAAATACTTATTCTAAAATCAAATAACCTGTTATAAGAATTTCAAAAGATGTAAATTTGCAAGCAAGTTCTCAGTAAAACTTAATTACAGAGAAAGTAAAGGTTATTCGTGCAAAGGAAAAAAACTCTTCCTAAGTTCTTATCATTAGTGTTATTTTATAGATGGTCCTATGGATGTGAAATTACTTACCCACTGTGATGTAGCAGGGTAATTCAACCCCCTAAGAACAGATTAATTTCCCCGATGTACAATTCAGTGTCATATCCTAGTTGGCAATGGTGACTTCCTCAATATGTGACTGTTACCAATTACCAGACCACTTCACATAGAAGGTTTCAAAGCTTACAGGAGAACGAGCAAGAACGTGAACTTACAGCCTTAACTCCAGAGCAGCTGCTACTAAGCCAAACACAGTCCCTTTTACATGCCATGTGCAAACATGTATGCTCCTGTGGGAATAACAGTCCCTAGCTGCCCCAGCCCACTGAGCTGCTGAAATGATTTGCTCACTTATCTTCTGAGTCTGAAATACGATGCCACTACAAAGCCGTATATTAAACTGTAATTGAGAAACACTCTGGGATAGAAACTAGATCCAATAGCCATGGATCGTTTCCGAGAGGGTCTCGAAGTAAGAGCCTAATCTTCAAACTATCAATCCATATACAGTTGATGCTATGTTGGGAAAGCTCCTGATGAGAAGGAAATGGAAATAAAAATCTTCTGTAATGGAAAATCTTATGCCAGAAAATTGCATGAAATGATCTCAAGAAGAGATTTGTGAACGCAAGGCAGTTTTTAGAGATGTTTCATGCATTGCCAACTGCTTTCAAATGTAAAAAGCATCTCAGAATCTGTCTCCCTTCAGATAATTAGGATATGAGACAACACACCAGGGAAGCAGTTATGAGAGGAATTCAATTTTCCTCTAATCCAACACAGAATCTCTGTTAGGTTTTTCCCCCCAGTATTTTGTGGGGGAGAAAAATGGGTTTTTATACGTGAATTGCGTTTAACTGATGATCAGTAAATACAGCATATATTGTTTTCCAGCATCAGCGCTAGTTCAAGCTTCCCTGCTGTTTTTCAAAGTCAAAGGGCAGTTTCCAGGCTGCTTAGTTATATATAGTTGGCATAAGAACTTGAGAATTCTACACAAGGATGTTGAGTGTAATAAAATATAAGAACTATGTTAGCAGAAGGTAGCTCTTTCTTAGAATTTTTCTTTGCTCAGTACGCTTTTCAGGCAGGAGTTCTATGAAATTTGCATTTCATTAGAGTATCTAAATAATTTCCCTTAGAAACAACAAATGTCAACAAGCAGTTACAGACCCTCACTGATGAATTCAATCACCAAAACAGAAAAGTTTCAGACTATCACAATTCTCTAACCCATAAACATCTTTTAAAAGAAATCTTGTCCTTCAACTCCCTAGGCAGAGATGACACCCTCATTAATTCATTTGTTCATTATCTCTATTGATAATGTTTAAATTAAACATAGACACTGAAGATTTATTTTAGTTTCTATAAACAGAAGAGAAAAATCTACCCTAAAAAAGAAAGTACTAACAATACTCCAACAAAATATAATAAAACAAAGAAAAAACAACTGCCAAACACCAAAGTGTTTGAATTAGCACAAAAACGTGCTAATTCAAGATTTCACAGAACAGAGCATTCAAGATAATGACCTATTATCCTAGCTACCTTCTTCTCCCTGTTCCTATCCTGATCCTATAATAGGGGGCATAAAGAAACCAGTAGGTCACAGTTAGAATTAGTGACTAAGCAGCTGGTGAAGGACCATATAGATAGCCAGCCCTGGAAACACAGGTGGAAACAATTCACCTGTGCTACCAGAAGGGGCAGACCCTGGCTCCACCCCTCCCTAACTTCATTTAAGAGCTGGTAGCCACAAGGGAAGCATCTCTGCTTGGAGATTATCTCCTCTAGGGTGTTTGGTGAGCCCTGATCTTCAGAAAATGGGTAAGTGATTTCTTTTTTATTGCTAGATTGTGACTACTATTTTTATGCGGTTTAAAGCAACTACATCTGCTGCCACCTATCCTTACAGGAGGCAAGATCTGTTGAGTTACAGAAGAGGAAGGAAGCCAAGGGCATTCAAGAAAAATACATAACATAATCCAGAAACAAATCCCTTGGTGGTCACATACCACTGCTAATGATGCTCAATATTCTTCTATGAGAAGCTGCACTAGATTACTGGAGTAGATTAACTACCATAGCTAAACAAATACTTACTTGCTTCTTTGGAAGTGATTGAATTGCTCTTTCTAGTTTCTCATTTGAACCACTTGATCTGGCCTATTCATTTAAACATATTGAAAAACTGAAACTGTGAATATGTCTATAAACTAGAGATACAAAAGTAAGAAGATATTAAGTTCTGAAACAGCCACTACAGGTTGGTTTTAGTAAATATGCCACTTAAGGTGACTTCTTTAGGAGGAAAAAACCCTACAAATAAAACTGATATTTTTAGGAGGGTTGGCCCATCACCTGATGTTACGGAATATCATCAAGAAGTAGGCCACGACTAGTATTATAAGCAACTATCCCCTAAAAAATAGAAAGGGATCTAGCACACTGAATTTCGTCATCAGGACTCACAGTAATTGATGTGCCTAAAGCTACAGTGATAACTGATTATAATTTTTCTAACCATGTTGTATTATCTGCATTTGTCAGAAGCAGAGTATGCCTAGGCAACTTTTCTGATATAAACTTAAACATGTATGCTTGTGCTCAAAAGAACATGAAAACAATCTCAAAATACTTGGAGCTATCAGGCTACCCAAGCAAACTTGCACACTTCAATTATATTGATGAAGTGCTTTCTCTTGTTCTATCTAATCAGATGCAATTCATGGATTGGAATCAGAGAGGCCACACTTTCGAGAGGGAAATATCTGCCTGAAAAATACTTTGTGCCTCTTACATACTCCACCATGCAATGTATTTATGGCTCAGTCACCGGCTGAATAGCTAATTAATATAATACCACACCACAAACATACTAGAGGAATACAAGTTCTTATCTGGAAATCTATTCCCCTGATGTGTTCCATCCTGTCAATTTAAAAAATATATCTGCTCAAGCTTGTAATTTACCTAAGAGAAGGTAGAAGGAGACAGGAGGAAGTAAAGGGAAGACAACCAGGAAAGCTTTCTAGCCACATTTTATCATAAACAAAATGTCTCAGTTGCTCAAGAGGTATCTCAAGTGACATGCACGTTGTACTCGCACATACTCAAGACCCCCCACAACTGCCGCAGATGTGCTTTTGTTCAGATTCTCCTGTCCCTTAACTTTTTAAAGACACTTCAAAGGAGATCAAAAAGCTTGGAAGAGTGAAGTTGTTTAGTCTATAGAAGAGAAGATATATGGGAGACTTGGTCTCATTCTTCAAACACAAAGGAAGTTAGTATGAGAACTGGACTAAACTGTTCACCAGGTCTACTGCAGACAGGAAAAAGCAGGGAAGATTTAAGTTAGACATTTGGAAAACTTTCAAGTAAGAGCAAAGGACTGAACAGACTGCCTATGTAAGCTGTGGAATATCCATCATCGGAGAGTTTTAAAAACAGGTTAGGCAAATGCATCCAAAGCAATGTAGGTATAACATGCAGATGAGAATGAGCTTGAGGTCTTCTGCTCCCTTTCTGCTAAGGTCTTTTAATTGCATCAAGCATTAGAAAAGGTAATTTTCCTTTTTTTTAATATCCCAGTGTTTTAACTCTTAAAAATATGCATTAAAATCTACCTTTGTAATTGTGATATTTCCACGTATTCAGGTATAGTAACTTGGAAGAAAAAAAACACAAAGACTTGCTTCCTGTGAAAAACAGGAAAAATAAATCATCTGTGAAATATAATATCAACATGTTACTTTTACAGTCTGAAGAAATTGGTATATAAATTAATTTGAAAACATCTGATGCTAGTGAGCAGACTACAACATCCTTTGGAGGAGGGAATGGACAGGATGGGCCCTGCTGTGGAAGGCTGCCATCCCAGACCCCTGAGGAAGAAGGAACCTGTTAAGGGCTGTGCCTGAAGTATCTTGCAGCTGCTGTGAGCAGAAGAAAGACTAGCTAGCCTAAATGCTGCCTTATAGGGCTTCTGTTGTTTGCTTGACACCTACACAGAGTAGGTACACGCTCCTGTGCCAAGGTCAGCATCACACACAAGTCTAATGACGGATGTAGCTGAAAATAGACTAAACCCTTTAAAGCACCAAAGAGGCATCCTTATTGGACAGTTATTTCATGCCAAAAAGTCCTTTTCTTAAAATTAAGCCTCTCTTAATGAGAGAAACTAGTTATAAAGTTCATATTAGAGCTGTGTCAACTTTATTGATATACTTGCGGTCAGGTAGAGGAACGTTAGTTCTGGTTCTAGACTGTTTTTGATAGACAGCAAGTAAAGAAATACACGACAGTTCTTAACACGATCTTTTCCTATTCCTATCACATTTGCCCAATACATGAGCAAGAACTTGTGCGTAGCCAGTCTGTTACCATTTCTATCACAGAGCACATGCTTTTAGTTTTAGTGCCTTTGGTTTCTTCCTAGAATTTCATCTGGATTTCTTTAAAAGGGCACCTCTCAAGGGGAAGGGTACAAGTAAAATGTCATGTATACTATAATCTTTCTTGCTACCTTTTTTAAGAATCACCCTAACTCTCTTATCACCTTCTAGACCAACAGAAGTCAGCCTTAAAATACTAATGAGACTATATAGCACCTACTTTGTATCAGAGAAATATATGCTGATGATGGATGACAGATCAAGCTCCTAATTTGTGTTCTTTTAGACGAATTTTACAAGTCTAAGACAGCAGCAGGTAGGTTACAGTGCTCAGATTAATTCTAACCAGATGCATCACTGTAATGCATCTCTGAAGTTCTAATGCAGCAGCACTTCAATTTCTTGTTTTCCAAGAGAGAAGAAAATTGGGACGACTTACTGGTCTGTGGCCACCAAGCCTACCCAGTAAATCTTTTTTTTCCTTAAAGCACCTTTACATCCATTTAAAAAAAAGAAACAAAACTTCAGAAGGCTGCTTTGAGAAACATCCAAACTTTTCTGAAACTGTATTCAATAATGAGTAAAGATGGCTTTTACTACACTGGAGGGGAAAAAAAGAAAAGCCAAGAAAAAGTGCTATCAGAGGAACATTCTGCTACTATTTACTACTAAGGTAACTATGGAAATGGAAGCTAAACATTAATTTCCCTGAACCCAAAGGGCAAGTATGACAGGAAATCTAACAAAGGAAATGGATCTTGGTGATGGTAATAAGAACCATACAGGTAACTGTTTTGAAGGAAAACCAAATAAGTTACCGGGGTTTTGCTGCAGGACTGCAGTCACAGAATTCTTATCAGCCGAAGAAACTAGAAATACTATTTACTTTGCTCATGTCTGATGTTCATAGCAGCTGTCTTCTATGCTGGCCATTCATTTTATCTGTGTTGCCTAGCATTTGAAATTCTTTACGTTTTAGAAAACACTTCCATAGAAGAGACAAATGTGAATGAAATCTACACATGATAGCTGTTACATGAAACCAAAAATTCATAATCAGAATAGCTCAAAAACATGACATGTCAGATTCCTGTTGCTCCACACTTGATCATTCCTTCTCCTGAGTGAGCTTTATGCTCATTTTTACTATATAAATATTTTTCACAGCATTTCTAGCCATTTAAAATGCTCTTTCCATTCTCTGAATTCTAAGTTCTCCAACTGACAGAGATTTACTCATTTGTAAATCACTCAATGTCATTAAGTATCTAACTCTCTAAAGTAATGTAATTTCTACTGTGTACTGAGAAGATGACATATCTTCTAGCCAGCTAAAACAACACAGCAGTTGACTAAAAAAGAGAAAACCAAAGAATCCCACAAGCTAAATTTGCTGAAGTTAGCTGTAAGTAATTTCAACTTAATTCACTCAGTCCTCAACATCTTACACCTTCAGGATTCACTGCTGACAAAACAGTCATGATTACCATAATGAACATACTGTTCATTTGTGACAGGATGAGAGGGGATCCTGTTATGAGGGAATCCTGTTGACAAGCAAAGATCCTTTAGGCTGGCTACCAAAGAAAACACTTTACCATCTGATAAGATTCATGTAAGGGGAATTTGTTACTAAGGCCCCCAATGTATTAAAACGCCACACCCCTTATAATAATATTTGAAATTAAAAAGTAGTTTTTAATTTCTTTTGACTTTAGTTTTGTTTTTACAGATTTGTGGTTTATTTTCCAACATGTCTTTGAAATAATGTATTATTATTATTTGAATGTAATCACAGCAAGTGAACGAAGAGGGCATGTGAAAATGGGATGCTATATTTGATCATCACTGCTTTGAATTACTACGGAATTCACATTAAGTGCCCTGAACCTTACCTGTTAGTGAACCACAATGGGGGTATTAAAAAAAAATCTGAGTTAAAGGAACAGAAAGAGCTGGAAGTGCAAGGACATCTTAGTAGCTGTTTTGCAGTGGTATTTTCTTCATTTTGCAAATCATCAAATTCGGCAGAAACATGGTTACTGGTTAGCTCAAAGTGTATGGTATTTCAGTAATTTTGCCACATGACATTGGTGGTGTGCTCCTAATGTAACCTAACAAGCAATAAATCGTAAGCCCATCCTTCTTACCCACTCCATGCTTCCCCACTGAGAGATAAGAGCAGCAGGTTAAATCTTGCAAGTATCTGTAGTGAGGATGGACACAGCAATACTGTTTTTCACTTGCTGAAATCCACAAACACCTTGAACATATGCATCACTCGGCAAAACAGAGAAAAGTATCTCCTTTTCATTTCAAAACATCAGCTTCTACGCAGAGCTTAGCAGGTGCTTTGCGGCTTCCAGGCCCTCACAGCCGTTCCTCCCGCCATGCCGCCACCACTCCCGTAGGCGGGCTGACAGAGGGACACCCCACGTTGCGGAAGAACCACTTCACCTGCGTGCTCCCTCCCTACAGACCACGGCATCCGGACCCGCCAGCCAACCCTCCTGCGCACGTGAAGCCCCGGCACCAACTCCCTGCCCCAAACCCGCAGCACTCCGCCCGAGGAGCCCGCTCCCAGCCCCGCGAAGCGGCACTCACATCAACCGGGCCGCCGCCACCGCGCTCCTCGCCCCACAGAGGGAGAAAGCCCCTGGGGCTGCCCGAGCAAGAGCCTGAAGCCGCCCGGCAAAAGCCTCGCGCCCCACCCCAAGCGAGCATTGATTTGAAAGCCCTCTCCATAACTCAACAGCACAAAGGAATTTAAAAAAGTGGCTCTTTGTGGTTATTTTTTTTTCCTTAAAGACCCAAATAAGAGGAAAACTCAGGCACCTCACAAGGAGCCTCTGGGCGGGGGCCTGCGGGGCCGGCGGGCGGGAATTACGTCAGGAGGGCGCCGCCTGCTGAGGTACCTGTGCTGCGCGCTGAGGTACCCGCCCTGCCCGAGCCTCGACCCTGCCCACAGAGCAGTGCCCGAGCCGGCTGCCGCACGCCGGGCTCTCTTGAGGGAGCGGCTCGGGGTTTGGGGCTGGGGGACGTCCCTCGGTGGCCGCTGGTGACGGGAGGAGCTGAGAAAGGGCCGTCAGGTGCCCGCCAGGTGTGTGAGGAGCGGCCCCATTAGGGGGTGTTGGGGCCGCCCGCGTGCGTCGCCGCGGGGCTGGGCCGCTGGCAGGTGTCTCGTCTGTGGGGCCCCGTGGGGCCTGAGATGTGCCTGGCGTTACCGGCGTTTCTAGCCCTCCTGTAGCAAGCTTGTTGAAATTAATATTGGTTTTATTCTGGTTAACTCCTGAGCGTCCTTGTATACCCTTCAGTATTGCTCCTCAGCACAAGAAAGACATCGAGGCCCTGGAGTGTGTCCGGAACAAAGTTGTGAGGGGTCTGGACAGCAAGTCTTAACGGGGAGCAGCTGAGGGAGCTGCGGTTGTTCAATCTGTAGAAGAGGAGGTTTAGGGGAGACATTAGCACTCTCCACAACTCCCTGAGGAGATGTGGTACTTAGGGACACGGTTTCGTGAGCAATATTGGTGTTAACTGAATGGTTGGACATCTTAGATCTTTTCTTGACCTTAATGATTCTAGGATAGTGTGTAAATGAAACTGTAGCAAGCCCCATCTTTGTGAAGAGAGGAATGTTAAACTGAATTACACTGGTAAACAGATGAACAGAGAAGAATTAGAAGAAGCAAATTCCTCAAATACTACTAAGATAGAACATTTTTTTTCGTGTTTGTTGATGTCTCTATTTCACTGGAGTGAGGTGATGTTTGAATATCACTGGTTGGGAAAGAAATTACCATTTAAAATTTTCATGAAACAACTCTCCAAATATTAATCAGTCACTTGTGTCAAAATCACCATGCCACTGACTTTTTTCTACTCAAAACTTGCATGTTAATTGCAGATAAGGTTGGAGCCTTGCCAAAACACTTTGCATTTGCTGTTGATATCCAACTGAGTAGCAGTATAACAATGAAAATTCTGATTATTACATAAATAGGTTTGCTGAATTGCTGTAGATGGAATCTGAACCAAAGTTTTGAGGTTAGTTGTGCCCCCACTTAGGATTTTGATCCAGGAAATGTCATGGTTTAGTGGACATGGTAGTGATGAGTTGATGGTTGGAATAGATTATTTTAGTAATCTTTTCCAACTTTAACGATTCTATGATTCTATAACTGCCTTTTATGTACTGACTTCATTAGTTGGCACAAAATAACAATTTTTGGGGAAAAAAGGATCTAAGCATGCTAAATGTTCAGTAGCTATTTGCCTTTGACTCTGTTGTTATTCCTTATTTGTAGGCGGAATACCTCTTAAATGTCAGAGTAGTTAGGAAATTCTGCAAACAAAAATATATTGTTGTTATACCACTGAGGAGTGTGTTCAATAAAATGCAGTGTTGCTTACGTTTAGAATCATAGGCAGTCTTACAAAATGTCTGTAGTACAACCATGCTGTTACGCATGTAAGCGTAGCATGTTCACCTGCTTTCCTGAAATTTTTTTTGATTGTTTTAAAAATAATTCAGTAACAGTACTGACTTTAATTACATTTTAATTCTGAAATGCTGCTTTAATAAGGCGAGGCAGGTGAACATCCGTGTCCCCGGGAGGCATTTAGACAACTTGCCATTTCAAATTGCAAAGAGTTATTAACCTCACTTATTGCTGCATTCTTTGGAAACTGTAGATACGATTCACAGGAGGGATTCATTCAGGTTGGTCTGTCTGTACAGAAGACAGGCAAATAAATAACAGTAAAATAGTTCTAATCTGAATGTGGAATAGGTACTGGCAAAGATCTATTTGTGGTGGGCTTTTCTGGGAACATTGCTTAATGTTTCTGTCTATCTTAAAGCTTTCTAAGGGAGATGTGGATGTGAGAAGTGAGCTAAGGAGGGTCATTCAGAGGTATGATGCAAAACAGGCTGCTTCTGCGCTTCTAATCTTTATGCCAGACCTCTTTCACAGATGCGGCAGAACGTCTCTCATATACTCAATAAATGGTGCTTTGGAAAGGACTCGGTAATTCTAGATGACACTAATAAGACAAGTCATCACTTCCTCCTCCATCCCCACTGTTTTGGATTATCAGAATTGAATTTCCAGAATTCAGTCCTAGAATTGAATTTGCCTTAACTGTTCCTATTGTCAATTTAAAATAATAAACATTTTTTTCTTTTTCTGTTGTTACTTCACAATAATGAGAAGGCTCTGCAGGATATAATTCATTCTTACAAACCATAAAGTTAATGCAGTGCGTGTCTTTTCTGTATAGGTGAGATGAATTTCTGTGAAGTGTTACACCGTGAACATGAGGAGAATGTGTAGCACCCTGTATTTTTATAGTTCTACCATTTTTTTTTAGTGAAAATTTATTTAAAAATTCAGGTGGACTTTAAAAATGTGTACAGCACTTATATTTGAATTTGGAAATGGCTGTTACTGGATTAGAATAATTTAGCTGAAAAGAACTTTTAACTTAAGCTGTAACTGGTGGCCATTTTTCAAGTTGGTGGAAGGATTAAGCTTTTAGTTTTGGAGTTCCTTGGCTTAGTCCTTGGAGTCTATGGAAACTGAGAGTTAAGGACTGAGATCAGACCTTAATTGCAAAGTTATCTATTGACGGAACTAGCTCTTTTCCAGCATCAGAGATCATATCTTTCATTGCTTTTTGTGGAGTCAACAGAATTAGCTCTGTAACGAGAGGACTTGTTTTAGTGCATACCTCTAAAAGTTTTAATGCATGCCTCTAAAATAGTTGATTCCTTTTAGTTGCTGACAAGGGAGACTGTCTGCTTTTCTCATTTCTTTTGTTCTGCGTGGTTCCCAAGCAAATAAAGTGAGCAATAGATTTGCAGTTGAAAACATTGCAAGTGATCTAATTCATCTTTGTAGGAAAAGTGCATCCAGAATGCAAGAAAAGCTTTATCTCTTAAGAAGTTATTGAATTTTTGATATTTAGCAATTTTTTAATTAAAATTTCTTTCTAAATGTCAGCTGAAAGCAAATGTAATGTTTTGAGTGTTACTTAAAAGATTATTTCTCCACAGTAAAAATGAAAACATCTCTCATCTGAGTAAATATATTAAATATTTATGCACGTAGTCCATCCCAATATTTGGCATGAGTTTACTCTTTCCATCAATCTTCCTGCCCAGGTTATAGTTATGTTAATATTTTTTTATTTTAAAGCAATTATTGGAGTACTCGTGCCAAAAAAGGTTATAATTCACTTTCTTAATCAGCATTTTTTCTTCCTGCTTAATAAGTATTTTCTTTCTGAAGCCAAGTAGTTCTTTTTGGCAAACACTGTGTTTTTACAGGAATCTGAATCTTGGCTTATTGTAAAGACACAGTGAAAGCTTCCCTATTGGAACTTGCTGCACACACATAAATCTTTGTGCTTCCGTTCAGTCCCATCTATGTCTTTCCAATGGTGTATCCAACCTGTTAGTTGCTTTTTGAGAACTGTAAAATAAATCACTTCTCTGAAAAATTAAATATTCATAAGATATGAAAACATTATTTCTTTACAAGATTTTTTGATTACAAAAATATTACTATACATTTTTGGTTTTTGTTTGTTTGTTTGTTTTGAAGTTTGATGCCTTCATGCATTCATTCATATTATCTTTATGAGTATCTGTGCTAGAAGTTAAAGGACCGTATCTCACATCTTTGTTTCTTGAAGAAAAATGCCACACGCACACAAATGAAAGCTGTTTTATATTTGCTTTGTATCTTAAATCAGACTGTTTAGTTAAAAACAGAAGGTATGGTCTGTAATTTCCAGTTGTATAGACTCAGTAAATATGTTTGGTGTATAAGGATCTCTGCGCAACCCATTATGGGAACAGTATCTCAGCTAAGATTCTCAAAAGAAAGTGAATTTTACTGGCAATTTTGTGCAGGGAACAAGGTTGTGATGCTGACCAAAAGGCTGATAAAATAGTAGCATTTAGCTTCATTACTGATCGGTCTAATTTTTCAACCTTGTTTTATTATCATTATTTCTTGAAGCCCCTACGATGATTGAAGACTTATCACATCTGGTTTGAAAGAATTACGTTGGTTTTATACTGTAAGCTTTTCCTGCTATTTTTCTTACGGGCTTCAAATCCTGTGGGTTCCTCCTCTTCTCCAGTTTTCCTGGTGCAAGTCTATGCCTGTTTCTGTGCTTTAGAGCTTATAATTACCTTTCTCTAACTGATGAGAGAGTTGAATGTGCTTTCCACATCAGATGGTGGGCTGTTGCTGTTGATTACATACACAGAGGCCTCTGGACTCTGCCGTAATGACTCTGGAGTTGAAATTAGCTGAATGGTAGTCTTCTGCATAGGCTCGTTGATGAAGCTTTTTCTGTTATGTGGGAATGCTTCTCTGTCACAGCTTGCAGGCCAGAGCTCACTGAAGAGCACGTGAGCTTGGCCTTGTTATCTCAGACTGTGGATGTGACCCTTATACACAAGTACGTATGTGTCTCCCTCAGATACATCATGTAGATTGCTTCCTTGATTTGTTAGTCAGTCAGTCTGTGAGCTTGCAGTTCACCTATGGGTAGGAAAGAAATACTGGTAGGACAGCAGCTACTTTGTAGCTTAGAATATCAGCAATGCTATGGTATGTAGATGCTGAATTATCATGAAAGAAGTGGCAGTCTAATTTTGTGGCCTGCTGGTACAAGGTGGTACTTTAAAAGAGTGTTTTAGTGCGGTTACTGGTTTTTTAAATAAATAACGTACTATTTTGCACTAATGCTCTGAAGATTCTGTTAGAGCATTTGTCTGCTGCTAAAAACAGTTTTGATTGTTATGTCTTTAAAACTGTCACTCTATTTTCATGTTTAAATATAATGTTTATGATGCAGCAACGCTGTATTATTAATATCATGTTAATTATGCAAAAATGAGGAAGAAAAAATTTAATTGCATTATTTAATAAACAACTCATAAGATGAGTTACAAGAATGTGAATCATTTGTGCGTAAACTTTTTATCTATGTTTTCTTTTTAAGGAACACGAATTGTTTGGAAGAGCTTAAGATTGTGCAGGGAAGATGTTTCCTTTAAAAGATACTGAGATGGGTGCCTCCACTTTCTTTGCCTCAGCTCTTCCACATGATGTTTGTGGAAGTAATGGCCTTCCTCTGACACCCAACTCCATCAAAATTTTAGGGAGATTTCAAATCCTTAAAACAATCACCCATCCCAGGCTTTGCCAGTATGTTGATATTACCAGAGGTAAACACGGTGAGTATCTGTTTAATAAGGATATTTCATGTTTGGTTATTATTATATTCTCCTGAAAAAATATCTGAAGATGACTGAGCAGAATACTGCCTTTATAGCACATGTTAAAGAAGGTTGCTGGTTTGGAGACTCAAAATAACTGCACAGTGTTCTGTAACTGGCGATATTGGGCCTTTGTTTTTTTCTCTGCAGAGTCAAGGCAGAGGTTAGTTGTGTTTTCTTTTGTTATGCACCATGTTAACTGATAAAAGCTAAAAATTCCGGTACTCAATTGTTGCACCATGACATTGAAATACATGTCTTCTTTATGCCAAGCTCCTATGCTGTGTTTGTGTGATCAATTTCATATGATGGTTAGATCTCTTGTACATTTGCAGCTGTTCTAGTGTCTCAGTCTCAGCTTCCTTTTTCTTAGTGTCTCAGCTTCCTTTTTCTTTTCTTTTGATTTCTAGCTGTTTAAGATCTCTCCCAATAACTATTACTTTATGCTAGTACAGAGGGGTTTTTTTTAATAACTGTTGTCACATGTATTTTTAGCTCAAGTAAGGCTTCAGTTGTTTTTCCTGTTTCACATGATCTCATTCCTTTGCAAGCTCAGCGGGACAACAGCACTTAATTTCCACAAAAAGGCTGCAACACCTGTGACAGAATTTATATGGTTGCCAGCCTCAGCTGTTAAACCAACAGTGATCCAATATAAAAGTGCATTCTGTGAATTTGTTTGATCAGTTACACTGTCTCATAAAGGAGAACGGGTAATATATTTTCCTTTAGCATGCACAATGATAGGATGTTTCAGATTTTTAGAGAATTGTGATATTGCCAACTAAACATGTTGTGAAGTATTCTGAGGGGCTGATAAGGAAGGGAGCGCACGGAAGTTCTTTTAGTGTGTTTTCATTTGCTCTCAAACTCATACATTTTTAGATTTCTGCAGCCAGGAGATCTAGAAAGATGGTTTATTTTCATCTTAATTTTGCTAGTACCTCTTGAAACAGAAGATGGGATTTACTTATTATAGTATTCAAGGTGAGAGATTAAGAAACATTAGCCACCATAACCATTAAATAGGAGAGAGAGATAAGTAGGCAAACTTGGCCTTTTTGGCAGTGAAGCCTCTGTGACATGAAGGTTTCAGTGTGTGTAAATACAAAGGCAAGTACTTGATAATTAAAGCAGTTAGCAGAAAGGCAAGTAAATCATTTAACTGTGAAGTCACAAGACTGTTTATAGTAGTTAGAATAACAATTGATTTCAAAAATATGGCTTTTCTTATTAACATACTAATATTGATGGGAAATTTTATTTTTCTGATACTGACAGAATTCTTCCCTTGTTAATCGTACGTGTAGTGATTTGACGTTATTTTTCTTCAAAATGTCAATTATGACTTGTGTGCCTCAAAGTATTTGCCATCTTTGTTACTGTGTCTTGTAAGACTACTATATTTGGGATAGTTACTTTGATTTGGTTTTGAATTTGAAAGTTCACTGCTAGCTGTTCTGTGAGTAGCAGAAGCAAAAACTTCCTCCCCTGTGCTCTGTCTTGCACCATCATCTTCCCTTTATGCTTGCTGGCTTCAGTGTAACAATCGCTTTGTCTTTTCCTCTGTATTCAGAGCCAGCCCATCAATATCCAGAATATGTGCTATACTACAGCTGGTAATGTGTTAGCTGGTCAATCAGGGCTGAAATTCCCATGCTCCATCTGAATCCTTTTCCTCAAAGTTGATGTTACTTTGAATCTCTCTCTTGTCAACCCAACTGGAGATTTCTGCAGACACGTAGATGCTAATCTTCTTTGAGACCTCTATTCAGTCGAATCTGAACTGTCATTGGCTGAAGAGTTCAAAATTCATTAGGTTACTGAATAGATGGATTGCCAGTACTTTTGTGTGAGGAAACAGGAAAGATCGGTTTTAGTCAGGTCATCTGCTGTATTTCCAAAACGAAAATGATTGTGATGTGTGGAAGTTGTACATAACACTTCATTATGTGTAATTTTAAATACAGTGTATGTCAAAACGCTAACATCTGCCAAGTGGGTACTGAGAAGTCTGAACTTGGATTCTTATCCTTATGTACTTTTTTTTCCTATTAGAGAGACTGGTGGTGGCTGCTGAACACTGTGAAAATAGTCTGGAAGATTTGCTGCGAGAGAGAAAACCAGTTAGGTAAGGTGTCAAGTTAAACTCAAAGCCACTTTCCAAAGTTTGACATATCTGTGGCAAATTCCTAGCTGTTTTTTTTTTTTTCATTTAACTTCTGCTGGTTTACATAAATTGCGTTCTGTGAAAGCTGAATATATAAACATTGTTTACCAGATGAACGCGTGCCTGGAGCACATATTTCTGTACAATTCAAGAAGCTAGAGGAGTTATGGGGAATTTGTTTTCAACTGAAATCCTTTGTAACTCAATCTTGTCTGTCTTGTAATAGCGATTTTGGATTTTCTTTCTTAAAACACAATCAAACCTTTTATGGGCTCAGTATCTTTCTAAGAATTAATTTGAAGTTTTTATGTCTACCTGATGATGAAATACTGCTTTCACTGGAAGAGAGAGAATTTGATGAATGCCGATGTCTGTTAACTTATTAACTAAAGACTGGACAGGATATAAGAAACCTCTGCAAAGCTGCTAATAAGCAGCTTGAATTTGGGTTAATATAGTCACTTCAGCAAGATTTTGGTCAAAAGCAAGTCCAAAGGCTAGATGTCAAGAACACTAGCTTTCATGCTAGAATGTATAGAATAGTTGAGCTTTATCTTTAAAGAAACAAGCAAACGTAATCCACTTCAGACTTGTTGGAAGTTTTAACTGTAATTTTAGATGTAGAGCACCTATCAATATTGCCTTTAGAGCAAAGAAGACCCTTCTCCTGAAGAGTAAATAGCACACCAAGCGTGAAGAGTGGTGGAAAAGAAACATGATGTCTTGCTATCCCAAATGTGTTGGCTGGTTATTTCTAGAACACAAAAATATACAAACTTAACATGTTTAGAGAAATCCAGTCTCTTCAATCTAGTTTCTTGAAGGTTTATACCATGCATTAGGTCTCACACTCTTGACATTCACGTAAGTGTGGTGAATTTGCTTGCTTAGGAAAAATGTCTGATTTTTTATGTGTCTTCCCAGTTAACTGCAGTTAACACTAGGCATCTTAAGTGAGCTATATTTGATGAAATAATAAACAGGTAGAATTCCTGTCATTCACCACAAGTTAGATTTGAAAGAAGGAGTAATACTGACTCTGAAGCCTTTCTAGCCACGTGTTGCCTAAATAGAATGCTAACAATGTTGTGAGGCAGAGGTGAATTCTAAATACAGAATGCTCTGTTGCCTGTATGTTAGCTTTGCGTGATCTTCAGCTTGTATGTCATTCTGTGTTGCAGAGGACTATGTCTTGAGGAATGTTAGGCAAATATGGCTTCCATTTTCTTTTTAGATAGAGAGGTATTTAAAGATGATGTGTAAAAGGCTTTTCATGTGTGATATAAATTACAGCTCTTCACACAGTTTTGCATCAGGTTCCTATTGTGCAAAGTTCCAGAAATAGTGAAAGCATCAGAAGCTCTATTCTTCCCAGTTCTCACACTGATTTTTGAACATGTGTATCTTGGTGTCAGATGAGAAGCAGCCCAGACTGTCTACTGTCTCTTGACTGTTTTTGACAAAGCATGCATGTAGCTATTTCAGTTTGCTTTGAATTGCTTGATACAATTCATACGTATATTTTGTTGCTATGGGAGGGGGGAAAAATTCTCTCTCTCTCAAAATTCTATAAATGAATCTTTATCCCACAACCATTGTGGTCTGTATGCACATCTATCATGCCCCTCTATATCAGCATGTGTTTTGTGTCATCTGGAAAGATTTTCGAGATATTTTTAGATGGTTTGTTGAGGTGCACAGCTTAGTTGTTTTGGCATGCTAACATAAGGTATTTCGTTTGTTACAGTTATCTTGTCTGTTTTGGCTGCTGTTCTGTTGAGAAGATGTATGAAGCCTGGCATTACTTTTTCCTTTAGGCTTGATATAATAGAATAATTTACATTAGTAAAGACTCTCTGACCTTTGTTTCTATAAGCCAACTGGGATTTTTTTCAGGAAGTTGTGACACTTGAGGCGTTGGGCTAACATGTAGCCTGTATGTATGTTCCTAACTTTAAGAGACATCAGTGATTCATTTACTATAAATTACAGCTTTTGTGATAGTACTTACGAGATAAATTATCTTCATTGAAAAATTAAATTTCTTGCAAGACTGACATTTCCCCCCTCCCTGGAAGCACTCAAGGCCAGACTGGATGGGGCTTTGGGCAACCTGGTCTAGTGGGAGGCGTCCCTGCCTATAGCAGGGGAGTTGAAACTAGATGATATTAAAGGTCCCTTCCAACCTAAACCGTCCTATGATTCTGTGGTTTTCCCTCTATTTTTTTAATTCTTAAGTTAAAACAGGCCTTTTTTGTTTTTTTTGTGAGACCTATAAATTTCTGGAACCAACTTGGGTGGACTAATTCCCAGTTACTGATTATCTCAACTGTCTGTATTAATTACCTTTGGAGGGAAGTATTTGACTTTTTCTACATACTTTGATTGCATTTGTCAGTGATAGCAAAGCTGGTTACACATCCGGACTTGATATGTATGCTATTGCAATTAATTTTATAAGCTGTTTATGGAATGTGAAAAGCTGCTCTTCTGGTCTCTAGATTAATTCTCCTTATGCTTGCCAGTAACCTAAGTCCTTTGCACCTGTACCGCAAGCTGATGTAAAATCAGCAGGAAATCTTCTATTATGCTAGTGCTGAAATTCAAGATGTAATGTTATGAACTGTCCATCTTTCCATACGTACTGGAAAACAGGCCATACAGCTGTCTGGTAGTTATTTGCAGTTAATCTTGTCTGAAGTCATGCATCAAGTGTAGCACACATTCCCTGATATATGAATTATGGTTTAAAAAAAATACAGCTGAGTAATTAACCTCAGTTTCATCAGCTTTTCTAATTCTAATGAATCACTTGCACATAGGGGCCAAATACTGGAAATCAGGGCTCTAATCATCATCCTAACTTGCTCTGTCTCAGTGCAGAAAGTCGTGTTTCTGAGCGTACCACCAAAAGTTCCTGGAATCTGGATTTGTGATATATTCAGGAATTCAGCCTTAATACTGTGGCAGCACACTCCAGGAATTGCGAAGATGATTTGCAATTGTCCTTAAAATTAATGTGTTCAACTTTACGTGCAAAACTTAATGCTAGTAAGTGTTGGGTAACTCACAGCTGGATAATTTTCTTCTCTGAGTGACGTATATTTAGGATCCTAAAAGTAGCATGTGCCATGGTTGCAACTAACATCCAAATTTCAATAACTCTGCAGTGGATGAAATGAGTAGACTTCTTGCAATTCTTCTTGTATGTAACCAGATGCAGAAGAGGAATTTAGCAGTTCTTCAGTGTCTTCCATATTTTTTCTTTTTCTGAGGTTAGCCGCATGGACATTGTTTCCTTTTTGTTTATTCCTAATTTATTATCCTATTTGCTTTTATTGTGAGTCAGAGAAAGTACGTACTTAATTTTAGCTAATAACAGACATATTATTCAAAAATTAGCTCTCAGACATATGTTGAGGAGTCTTAATTTCTTAAAGGGCTAGGAGCTCGTGTACGTAGCGAAGCACAATAGTAAATGTAAACCTAATTTAAGCACGTAGTAGTTTAGTACTGTTTAGAGATTTGAAAATGTGTCTTAAAGTCTGGCTGACTTCCTCTGTGTCTCCTTGTGCATGTAAGGATTTATTGTAAATGAATAGAACGTAAGTCACGAAAAATCATGAAGTATTAAACTATTGTACTTCAGTAGTCTCACAAAGGGTAGTTTTCATGTTTGTGGTAGCCGAAATTTTACGAGATTTGCAAAGTTACTAGTCTTTTTAGCGCTGGTGATACCACGGACCAGAATGTAGCATGTGAATTTATTTTTAAGATTCTCCATCTTTTAAACACATTTAAAACTATTCCTGAGGGATACCTTTGCCAGACAGTGTTAAAGGAGTTATTTTCACTGCTTCTGTGCTCTTAGAAGAGGACTTGGGAGCTTTTCCTTTTCTGTCACACTTGAAGTGTGTTCGTTCTTTCAAGAAGCTGGTCTGCACTTGTATTCATAATAATAAAAGTGCCAGCAAATAGTGACATTCAGCAGACTTTTGGCACCTACGGTACAGTTTCTGAATTGGTTTTCAATTTGTGGCTTGGGCAGTCTATGCTTATTCCTTTCTTCAGTAAAATATAGTCATATGTTTTGTAAGTTAGGGTTTTCAAAAATTGCTAGTGAACCATCAGAGATACAAGGTATAGTTTGTTACGCATGCAGCATTTGATGGGATGCAGGCTGTGTCCACAGCTGTTTACTAGTTTGGAGAAAACATGAGCTGACTGATTCAGATGACTACATTTTATTTGACTGTAGTCAAATAAAGTCAAATAGTAGTAGATGCTGAGGAAGGGGGAAAGCAATTTTTGAGTAGCCAGGGATTCCTCAAAAATTTTGTAAGTCAGGTGCAAGTCATCAAAAGGCTGATGGTTTTACATGATTTGACTTGAAGAGCTGCATATGAGCAGAACTTCAAGGGCGGAGTGCATTCTGCTTTGAATTAAGTCTATGCTGGAATTTCACATGAAAAATCCATATGTCATAATGAGGTTGTGTTTAGCAAGGATAAATGGTCAAGTAGTAAAATGGAGTGGCGTTAATAAATAAACTTATAAAAATTAGTTTTTTTCCAAAGCTTGTGTGAGAATCTGTGCTTTGGGAGCTTAGTGGCTGTAGTTTGCCTTTTGTTTCTTGCCAATGGTTTGTTTCCAAAGCTATAATGAAAGGTTAGACATTAGTCCTGACTTGTTTATATGTTATCCAATGCTGCTTTTCTCAACATAAGAGTATTTTGATTTCTGTAAGTATGAGGGTTGCTCTGAAAGTAATGCCTTCTATTTTATGATGTTGGCCTACGACTTTAGAGGCGGATGGTGGTGGTACAGCAGTAGAGGTTGAACCTTCCCACCAATATTCCATTACATTTTGTTGCTGTGCAACAGATGGCAGCAGAGGGGCGGTCTTACAGAATGCCATCTGACGTGGAAGTGCGTATAGAGCAAAAGTGTGGGATTGAATTCCTCTGTGTGGAAAAAACGGCACCCACTGACATTAATCGATGCTTGCTGAACATTTATGGAAATGAAACATTGGATGTGAGTGCAGCGAGGAGATCTGTGGTGCATTTCAGTAGTGGCAACGGTGACTTGAAAGATAAGTCACCTTCTGGATGGCCATGCAGATTTTTGTGAATGCAGCATGAACGCTCTTGTTCATCACTTGTACGAAAATGCACAGCTAATGGTGGTGCCTATGCTGTAAGTGTTTTGTAGCTGAGAAATTACTCTCGCAAATGGAGTTGTTGTGCGTGTTTACAGACTGCCCTGTCCTTCTGTCTGATAGCTTCAGTTAAATGAATTTCTTCTACACGCAGCTGCATCAATCTCTATTTGTCCCTTTGACATTTCTTATGTCAGTTAAAAGGCAGTTTGATATTAATTGTATGCCAGTTAGTGCATTTATAGTCTTTAGTCACAGGCATCTGCTTTGGCTACATGCAAGTTTATTGTTACCTCTCAATAGATGTTTCCTGCCTGTTGCAGTGACGCAGACTGAAGTATAGATCAAAGTGATGCGCTTCTAATGCCTTTAGGAATATCAGTTGTTAGCTACAAAATTCCTAACAGCACCATTGCTTATTGGCCTAGTTGCAAAGTCCCTTTGATCACCTGCATTTGCAGACTGTTCTTCACTTGGAACTTTCCATTCTGTTTCCCTTTTGCATAGCATCTGTACCATTGATGTAAGGATCCAGACTTTCATGAGCTAACTACTAAAATGTATCTAGGTATGACTTTTAACCTTTGGATATTTAGATTAAAAGAAAAGAAAAAACTAAACTGTTAGAAAAAACACTTGCAAAATGTACTGGTTTACAGGAAATGCCTGGCTTCAAGAGGAGACCTGTGCAGTGCTGCCGTTTTTGTTCATAGGTTTAAAAATTCTATTGCACCTTTATAAAATGTTTATCTGTGTGTGCTTGTTTATTTAAATTAGGAATGTGGCTTGTTGCTAATGCTTGATCTCATCATGAAAAGAAAGCTAAAGTACAGGCTGAGAAATTTGTAAAGAGATTGCTTTAATGCAGTTTTACAAAGATTTGTGTGCTTCTCCTGTTATCCAGTAACTCTTAAAAAGAAAGCATGTTCAGTTATTGTTGTATAATATTGGTACTTGGTGTAATTAGTTGTTGTATGTATTACTTTGAAATTACTAGTTCTTCTTGCACTAGATTTTGTGTTCAGGAGAGCCGTTTTGTTCAGAGGAGCTGAATTCTTTAAGTCAGTTCTTCAGTTGTTAGGTTTTTGAAGAAGAGGAACGCTTGCTTTTTGCGTCTTAAGCCTTTTGAGATCGTTCTTTTGGCTCTTTGCGCACTGAGCAGTGATTTTGGACTTTTTACTCTCAAAACAAAAGGGTAAAAAATCTTGAATTTTTTCAGGAACAGAAAAGATAGTATTGAGAATCCCATTGTTTCTAACATTTGCTCTTACTGTATGGTATGGTCATAGCCACTTTAATTCATTATACGTGATCTCTGAATTCAAGCAGCATTTTCATGGCACCCTGCTTTGGGTGCCTGAAAGTGAAAGCTGTATTTCCAGGAGCTCATCTGTTCTTTTCTAGCGTAGTGAAGATTGCAGCATCTGTCCAAGCTCAAAGATAAGGAAAACACTGGATCATGCAGTACCTGCTTGCTCTGTGATTAATTTATCTTTGGCTGCCAGACATGACTGAAATTTGTGCAATTTTGTGATGAAAATATAAAGGCAGACATGAATTCTTTCCTATCTGCTATCAGAAATATTTTGTAGTCTCCAAAAGAAGGTTTAAAATGTGTGAAAGGAAATCTTTGGAGACCTGCATATGATGACAGTAGAAAAAATAAGATAAGTACTGGAGACATGTATCTTTATTTAGGGTATGGTTAGCTATTTGGTTCCTTTTAGTGCAAAATTTCCATCAAATCCTGAGCAGACAATCGTTTTATTTTCTAATGAGTTTTTCTACCCTTAAAATTTGATGAAACATGATAAATAAGTGAGTCAGCTTCTACTGTTTTACTTGGAGGATATTTAAAGTAATAATATGTTGGTTTTCCTTTTCTTTATGGAAAAAAAGTATGACAATCTTGCATTAAACACCATTCAGCCAACAAAATTGCCTATTTTTTTGGCTCTGAACTTCTGTTATATTCAACAAATTATTTGTGAACGGGCAGAAATTACCGAATTTATTTATTCAAGCACCTAAAAGCTTCCTTAAATATCCCTGTTTAGTGTCAGCTGCCTTACTGAAACTGAAAAGAATGTTTAGCTCTGTAAAATAAGCGTTACAGTCCCCAGTGTATGTTGTGCATAGGTATGTTCTTCTAAGCAGAGAAGCTGACTTGCAAGCAAGTTTGCTTAAGGGGAAGGCTTTTGTGTTGTTGGGGTTTTTTTTGTTTGTTTGTTTGTTTCCTTTTGCTTTGCTTTTTAAATATGAAGTACTTCAAGTAGACTTGGAACTGTGTGGCTCTTCCGCACTTAATTCAGTCCATGTGTTTGCTATAACCCAAGGACTGTATGTATAATACAGAAATGAAAGCCCCTGGTCAAAGACTCAACCAAAAGTACCATTTCTGTTTAATTATATTTCTGTGAAGAATGTCACTCTAAGCAAATAAATTCTTAGAAAGCTCCCTCTTAGTAATTATATCTCAAAGTAATTCCTCTGCTCACAGCTGAAAGTCTGACAAGACCTACAGTCTTTCAGTAACGTGGTTGCAGAGTTTTTCCTACCAGCAAATGTAGATGATGACCCACTCCTTTACAGAACAAAAACTTCTGCAGAAATCCTGCTGTGACGTTAATCTTTATGGCAGATAATCTTCACAGCCCTAATAAAACCACAGTTATCTTTATAAGGTGGATATGGACTTATGGATTCTGGTTTATGAGAGTTGGCTTCTGCCTGGATAGAGGCAGTGGTGGCAGGAGAAGACTCTTCTGTCATCCTGTTGAGCTAAGAATGGCATAGAGGGGTAGGATGAAAAGAGGCTGCTTTAGTATTTGAAAGTAGCTTACCTCAAAGACATAAACTTTTGTTTTGTTAAAACAGCGCTTCAAACATAACATCTAAAGTGACCTGCTGATACTGTTCTTTCACATATATGTGGCTGTGCCTTTTCATTAAAAGAATGTTTTCCTTCTGGCCTTGGTCTACAGAAGAAAGCTGTACTAAGTTAACTGTAGCATGGAATGACAGATCTGGTCATATCCTGCCATCCACCCTGCTTCCCTTTCTTCCCGGCAAAGACAATCCTGACTAACTGTGCAATATTTTCTGTTATTGGAGGAAAGGGAGAAGTAGTGATTGAATTTATGTGCTGTATCCTGTCAGCAAACCTTTGAAAAGCACTAATTTTGAGTGACTACTGCAAGTAATACCGCGACTTATTGACTTTACAGAATTGCAGTTGAACAAGTGGCATGGTAGTGCATGTTCTAAGAGTAACACTGGAACCTTTGAGTAACTGGGATATTAATTGAGTGAACTGACAACACAGGATGGGCTTGTTACTTACTATGGTTTCCAGTAGCTCTGTTGATTCAGTTAAAAATTGATTCCTGGAAATTGATTAGTCTTCATTTTTGTTTCTTATTAGAGATTCAGTAATCATTAAAAATATCATTTGACTGGAAACAGGGAGAGTGGAATTTCATATATTCTTAAAAAGCTTATAGTGTATAATTGTGGTGACTATAAAAATAATTTTATGTTCTTCCTTTTGTAGGAGCACTTTAAACGTACAACATAACGTTGCCGTAATTGTAATTATATAGTCATGTAAGTTGTGTGACATAACATAAGCATTTTTTTGAATATATTTTTTCTTAAATCATTAACGTATTTGTGAGAGGGAGAAATGTGGAAGAACAGTTTTCCTTCAATTTCTGACCGAATACACCATTTTCTATTAGAAGCGTCTTGAAACTTCTGTAGTAGTAGAAAATAATAGCAGACCAAATTTTCTTCTTTTAGGTGAATGCACTGCTCACGTGGGTAGAGATCAGCAGGTCAGAAAAGGATTTTTGCCTTGGGAGTGGATTGACTGATGCCTGGATTTGATAGCCTAACATGCTAGCTTCAGCCATTGAAAGCAATGTCTTCATAGACATAGGAGAACTTCCTCTTTTGATTGTTGATTTAGGAGAGGATTGCAAACCATGATTTTGTTTCACCCTCAACTCTCAAAACTGAGAGTATTTGTATGATCTTTGCTAACTCTTTTACATTTTCAGTCATCTGACTGAACTAATGACTAATGTCACACGGTGATGACAGATTTGTGAATCAGGTGAACTTTGATCTACAGCTGTTACTTTCTGACTACTTCTGAACTTAGATGTCTTTAACAGTGTAAAGGTTTGAACCAAACACTGATCTGCGAACATTTGAGATTTCAGGATGCAATTAGCAATTAGTTTTCAGATACATCCTTCACTTCAGCATGGAGAAAGGTAGGCAAATAACAGGTGCCAGCAGTGTGACCATTCATCCTGCATCTTTGGAAGTCATTTTTCCTTCAGTGATTGTATGCTTTAAGGCTCTGGTAGTGCTGCTAATTGTACCTTTTAGTGTAGAGTAGATGTTTTATAGACAAATGTCAAGTTCTCTATACTTTGGAAAGTTGAAATTGAACATACTCTGTGTCTAAAAGTTTAGATACTGGTGCTTTCAGGTACAAATGAGTGATTGTTCTTGCCTAGAACATGAGTTTAATTTCAAATTTGAAACTGTCATGGAAAGATATTTCTGAGCAGCTGAAGGTTTAATTGTCTTCTAATTTATTAAAGGAAATTATCCTGAATGCAGTGAATTATTTTATTACCTTTTTATATGTGGTCAGATTGGCTTTCTACACCTGTCAGATTGTGATAGACCTTGCCAGGATTATTGATCACAAAACGTGACCTTTCAGAGGAGTGTGTATTTGTTTGGAGGATGGCAAAAAGATTTTTTTTATGATCTGTCTTAAGTTGATCTTAATTCTACTCCTACCATTTGTCAGCTTTTTGGAGGAGAGGAAAGCATGAGGCATGTCATTACCTTGAATGAAATGTTGGCAATACGATGTGTATAATCTTAGTTAAGTTCTTAATTATATAGTTAGACGTTGTTGTTACGTTGATTTTGTTGTTGTTGTTATGTTCTGTTAGCTTTCTTTGTTGTTGTTTTGTTTGGTTTTTGTGCAAAATAGGAAAGTAAGCTCATTCCACTTGCTCTTGTGGCTTTTTTATTGTCATCTGTGCATCTAGGTCTACTCTGCTATGTACCTAAGAATGTGTAGTCTATGATCAGGTTTCAAATGAGGACTGTTTTACTTTATCTTCCCATGTGGTGACTGAAACTTTCTCATTGTGCTTTTGGTCAAATTAGAAGTGTCATTATTCTGTCTTTTAAGCCTGAGCCAATTTGAGGCCTGTGGTAAAAAATAAATAAAAATATTTCTCACAAGTTAATCAGTGGCAAGATCAAAATCTGGGAATTTGAATACATCTTTCTTTTTCTGTACATTAAAGCAGATGGTGCTACAGGTTTCATTAAGAGTGTGCTTTATGAGGTGTGCTTATTGTTTTCAAAAGGTCTTTTGTACATGTGCTCCCCCCCGCATATAGGATGAGCACTGGATATCTTAAAGGAATTCAAAGTGCTGTGTCTTAACATTTTTGCTTTATGATGAGGAGATGCATTGGAATCGTTCAAAGTGATAAAAATCTGAAAAATTGTCTAAACGTTTTTGTGTGCAATATGCTGTATATATGAAGTTCTTCCTTTTTTATCTATGCTTTCATCCACTGTTTTATGGATTTTTTTATTGGACATTACAAGTTGAGACCTTCATAAAAATGTAACATCATTTGTGTTGCTTTTAAAGTCATGCTTCCAGGTTAAAACTTTAAAAGAGGAATGAAAGGGCTTTTTGAATTTCCTCAGATGAGCAAACTTGTTTAAGATATCCTGTGTGAAATACCTCTGTGCATGAGTTAGAGACTTCCTGAGGACTTTGTCTATAAAATGAATTTTTTCTGTCTTGTACTCTCAGCTTGTTGCATTCCCTTCCAGTTCATTTCATTCTGATAATGTGAATGCATTTCCAAGTAAATTGGCAGTGTTTACAATCTCAATCCCTAGTGCCATTTTTTAATCAAACATGTAATAAAGTGCTAAGTAAACCATTCCCACCTGCATCAAACTCTTTATGTTCTGTGTAAGGTATTTTGTAATTTATTTACCCAGGAAGACCCAATTCATCTGCACATCTGTTTTTCAACCAGTCCTGTTTTTTATCCAGTTTTCCAGCTGGCCGTTTGAGGCATAAGGAGGTCAGATGGCTTTCTTGAGGTCAGTGTAGTGGTTGTCTCAGCTGGGATTATACCCAAACTTCATTCTTTGCTGTAACCACTTGGCTCCACCGCTCCTAACCAGTGTATCTGCATCTTTCACTGCAATACAACTAACTCCAAATGTTATTTTCTTAGGTTTGTAGTTTTGGTTGTACTAAAATATTGTAATTTTTATGAGTTTGGAAACATTACATCTGTTCACAACCTGGTTCTGTTCCACTTTGAACAGACAGTTTGTTGGGATGAGCCTCCTTCCTGAATTCCAAGTACTTGTTTGTCTCACAAGGTCTGGGGGTAGTGATTAATGACTTTGCTGGTTTGTGTCACTCTGGTGTATTTCCTCAGGGCAGACCCTGTCTGACCTTCCTGTTTGGAAGAGAAATCTGTCTTTCTGCTCCTGTATACCAGTGTCATAAGCCTCTTAAGGCTCCTGGTTGCTGAGATGTTCTTCGTCCAGTTTTTACTTTTTCAGCAATAATTTAGTGTTAGAGCAAGACACACAGATTGGATAAAGGGCTTCTTAAATGTACATTTCTATGTATATGCCCATGTGTTTGAAGTCAGAGGAAACAGAAACGTTTGAACATGGTGTAATCATCCTAACTTTACTCCTCTTGGTCTAGTTGTGCCTTCCTGAAGGCAGTCAAAATAGTTCTAGTTCCAGTTGTTATAAATTTCCTCTTGCCTTGAGTTGCCACTGCAGTGAAGAAGCATGGCTTTTAATGCTAATTGACACATGTATCTCCAGTAGGTACAAAACTTACAGGGTCTCTACGGTTATCCAGATAATAAGGCTTGTTTGTGGTGCCAGTCCTTTGTCAAATTCTATCTGGACCTCTGTTCATTTCACTGTGTGAAATGTGAACACTTGGTTGCTCTTTCATGTTGAACTGTTTTCTTGTAGCAGTAAAAAAGTACGGAGAAGACATCTTTCCAATTAATGTTATGAATGCGCTTCTGCTAAAGATGAATACGGTGAATTAATGTGTGGATGGGCATTAATTTCCCATTCAACTGAAGGAAAGGAAGCTGAGTGAATCTAACTTCTGTGATATTGAAACAAATGCTGACCTTTTACCTCCTTTTTTCATTCTTCCTTTACTCTTTGGAATTCTCTTATTCCAACAGTTTAATAGGTCAAGTCTCTCAACTCCACCCACCGCTGATTTCCAACTGTATGATCTACAGTCTTTTTTTTTTTTTTAAAAGTATTCAAGATAGTAAAGTAGTTTTTATTTTCCCCGCAGCAATCTGCGGTATGCACAGGGACTACTGCTGCTGGCTGTCAAATGCATTTTTCCAAAACCTCCTTTCCTACTCTGCAGTTTGGCAATCATTTTCTTTTCTTCAAGCTGAAATTTCAAATTATTCATCTGGAATTTAGAGCAACAGAACACCATGAAAAGAGCCCCATGATAACATAGCAATGAATTCTTACAGAATACTTGGTGGCTGTGAATTTTCACAGTAACTGACACGTCCTTTCCTGTGAATGTGGATGAAAGACTTGGAATATTGTGTACCCTGTTACAAAATCTGCTGGGGCTTGCAGAGGTTGCTTTATGTTGAGACATTATCAGATATGATACTCAGGGAAACTTATTTGTTGGTGTTTCGGTGTTTTTTTTCTCCGTGTGTGTTTTCTTCAGGGTTTTTTTGTGTTCTGTGTTTGCTTTTTGTGTTCTGTTTGGAAGCCAGGAAATATCAGGGAACATCTCATTTACACTTGTTCTGTACCCTCCCTCCAATCCTTTCCTAGGTATCTGCCTATCATCTTTTTAGGAAAAAGAGCACTGGACGCAAATATAGTAGTTTGGGGTCTGACCTAGTGTGCCAAAGTTTATGGTTTGAAAGGCCATTGATTTTTTTGGTAATAATCTATTGCCATAAGTTGTTACCGGAGCATCGTATCTTGGAGATTCTGATCCAGCTTCTTACGTGGTTATTGTAGGTTGGTGGGTTTTTGTTTGTTTGTTTTTTCAAGAATTGAGAATCCTGCTCTTCTGACATAAAGTTTCCAACCTTTTCAGTTTACTCCTGTACTCATGCTGTTGTCTTATGGCTTGGGCAACTCTCCATGTATGTTTGTTCATGGATATGACTCTGTCACTGCTGAATGAGTACACTCACTCAGCTCTCAATTATTTTAGGAATGTATTGTCTTTATTTAGTCACCAATAAATCTCTCCCCTTCACTCTGATTGTTAAAAACTGATCCTTTGAAGAAAGACAAGGGAGTCAATATGCCACTTTCTACCAGTACACATTTTCCCAGTCATCCTGGCCCAGGTGCTTTTCTCAGCTGTAAGGAATATTGCAGTGGATGCAAGAGCGTTTGCAAGAAGAATCTTTTTTTCCTTTTTCCTCTGTCTGAATCCAAAAAGTGACAAAAGTGTCCTAAGAAATCAGCTAATCACATCAGTGAGTTTGCAGCACCACAAGAATTTGAAACTTTGCTAGAACATCTGTTTCCTGTGACAGATGCGGTTGATTGAAGCAAACTTTGAGAAAACAGCTACACCTCCTTAGCAGTAAGAATTCAGCAGACTGGAGATCAGGCTGCCTGTTAAATGGAAAAGTTTATTTTTTTGTAAAGGCACAGTACAGCCACCTGTGTACTATTAGTGTGTGGAAATTAGTCATTTGTCTGGTATAGCTTTTGGTCTGACAAATTCCTGGAGGTAATAAAACAATCCTCATTTTTGTGGGTTTTTAAGTCTTCTCTTCTGTCTTCCCCCACAAATGCCATGCACATGCCTCTCTTAACCATTCTGGTTTTGTACTGTTGGCTGAATTTGCTTGTATCGACTTCTAGAGATATTTTTTTCCTATTTACCAAAGGAATTTCTGAGGGAGGAATTGAGTTATCCTTTTTTCTTCCTTTCCTACGCTTCTGTACCTTCAAGTTCCAAATCTAAACCCAGTATTGGATTAATCCTTATATTCTTTCAGTTCTTCATTTCTAGAGTGGAGGAATACAGGTTACCCCCTTTCGTGACTACTTATTTTCTTTGAACCAGGAATAAAGAGGCAGTGATTAAATCAACAAGTTTGATTTTATATTAGTGTGCAGTCCTCTCACTTGAACATAATCCTTTCTTAAAAGTTTGATTGAGTAGATTATAACTGAGTAGCTTTGCTGGTATGGAAGCTAATAAAGAAGGAGAATTAAAAATGAAGCCTATTTCTTGAAAAAGTACTGTTAGGTGTAAAGATATCATATCTTTCTTTTTTCTCTTGCCTGTGAAGTGTTTCTTTTGCAGGTAAATTCCTGCTGCTTCTCTCTGTTTTTCCTGTTAGCGGAGAGAAGAAGCTTAAAACTATTTTTAGGAAAAGTAGAAGCTGAAGATGATTGATATCCCTTCAGATCTTCAGGTCGCTTTTTGAAGTGGATGTCAGACTTTGTGCTTTTACTGAATGCCTCCTACCATATCTGCCTTGGGCAAAGGAATAATTTGCTTCACCACAGTTTAAAGTTGCCATCATGACCATGCTGTGATGAACAAGGTGTTTCATACCGCACAACTTGGATGTAAGACCTTTAGGTCAGTGGTATAGCAGCTGTTGGTATCAAACCTACTATGCCTCTGTTTTCCTCTTTTTTTTTTTGTCCTTTGTTGGTTGGTTTTTGCTATTTTTTAAAATCATATTATTGTCTTCTTTCTTCCCGCCTCCTGTTAAAGAATGCTGAAGCCCCTCCACTTTAAGAGCTCATACTGTAATTAAGACACTGGTTAGTCTGTTGAAAAACAAGCTTCCAGGTAATGAGTAAAAACTTTCGGAATCAGTACAGACTTTGCTCCCTATGTTTGATGACCTAAATGTCCTTCTTGTTTAGGATTATGTTTTTGATTTTTTTTTTTCTTTTTATTGTTGTGTTTTTGGTGCTTTTTTTTTCCTTGAAGGATCGACATACCTGATGCCTGGAGGCAACTTCAAGACTGCACCTTCTGCACTTCTAGAAACTTGCTTCAGTGCTCACATTGGCCATAGAAACTGTGAAACTAGAGGATAGCCTAGCCTCCTGTGAGGCAGGGAACCTCACTGGAGCTTGGTTGTTCTTGGGAGGAGAGTTTGCAGCAGGGAGATGGATCTCTTGTGCTCAGCAATAGCAATTCGGGTTTTTAGTTGTCAAGCCCTTTGCAATTAAATGCAAATCTCCTGGGTAAAAGGCACAAACAATGTGTTCTACTTAATTAATGAAACTAGAACTAGTTAATAGGAAACAGCACTATGAAAAGCTTGTTATACAGAATTCTTTTTCTTCTGGGGAAGTGTACTTGCTTCAGCTTGACATGATGTACTTGACTGAACACTTGTCCCTAGGAGGATAGCGTTGAGAATGTAAGACTGAGAAACCTATATAAGGCAAAATACTCATCATTCATGTGTTGATTATCAGTGCAGTGCCATAGAGGATTTATGGCAAATAACAAAGAATCCAAAACCAGTATTTTCATGGCTTTGCCTAGTTCCTATTTTTAAGAATTGTAAAAGAACGGGGAGAATAAATAGGTAGCTGAGGCCTCCTAGTGCCAACAGCAGATACTGCACTTCTCAGGTGCAGAGCTGCACTTTTTTTTTTTCTTAATGTATCTGCAAAGAAACTCCATTTAGGCTGACATATCCCATCAAGTGCTAATTGTTCATATGAAGTGGCTCCTTACTGAAAATTTGAGTTGTTCATCCATTACTTTTTGCAGTAACAGTTTTGCAAAGTTGCACAAAAGTAAGAAAGAGGATTTGATTTGCAACTGTTATTGGTAATATATGTGGTGCAAACAAAATGACAGAAAAACTGAAAGCCTGCAGTGTAGATTTTTACCATGGTTATGTCTTTGTCTATGTCGTTGTTCTGACTGTGGGAAACACTTCATAGCTAACAGCTTCTAGTGTTGTGATGTATTGTGTAAATTGAGGGTAAGAGGGAGGGGGGAAAAAAGTGCCAGCAAGGAAGGTGTGAGGTGGTTGTGGGGTTTTGTTTTGTTTTCGTGATCATTAGCAATGTGGTTTTCGTTGAATTGTGAAGACCTTGAGAATCACTTCCAAATGCTATGAACCAAGTAACAGTAGTGTGGATATATGTTAGGATAGATTTCTCTTGTGCTTAAAATTTAACTGAAAAGTATGTGTTCACAGCTAGTGAGAAGTACTACAGAGTTTTTCTTCTAGGAAAGGGGTAAAGACCAGAGAACAACTCCATGCAAGCTGGCTGCAGGATCTTAATAGCCTATTTTTAACATAGAGCTTCTCAGCATTTTTGTGTTGCAGTAGCCTGTGAGTGTTTCTTGAACTTGAGGCTTTTGTCAAAATACAGCTATTTGCTCTAATGATAAAATTTTGGCTTTCGGACAGTAGTGAATAGCTGATTATGAAATACAAATTGACTTTGGTCTCAGGTAAACTAAGTTAGCTTCCCGCTCCCTCCACTCTGTAATGCACCTCTTCATTTTGCTGTTGTGCACATTTTTTATATTCTTCTCTTTTGTTTTCAGTTCCTCAAGAATTTTATGCATTGCATATGAGGTTTTGCAAGGTTTGCAATATATGAACAAACATGGAATGGTCCACCGAGCACTCTCCCCTCGCAATATTCTTTTGGATCGAAAGGTACAGCTACATGAATGAACTTATTTTGTTTTTCCCTCTTACTGACAAGAAGTAGCATGCTGTGTCATATTTGGAGACACAACTGTGGCAGCCCTTCTGATGAGGGTGAGTGAGGCAACTCTATATATGGGAAAAGCGTAGGGGTTTTTACTAGTTTTCCCCTTTTTCCTACATTTCAAGTGTATTTCAGATTTGTCTCTGTTCCCAGTTTTTTCTATCACAAACCATGCTTTTCATCCTTCTTAAAGCAGAGATCGAAGTCTCCTTGATTGTCAGCATTATAGTTACAAGGTCTTCCTAATTTTTTAATAGGTATATATTTTTTTACAAGCTAGTTTGCTGTTCCCTGTTAGTTCCCGGTGTTTCATGGTGATCTGAAACGTCACTTTCAAATATCAACGTATTTCTTTGGCCGTGTTAAATTATTAAAATGGCAGTCTGTCAATTCTGTCACAGACTGCTGGGTTGGCAGGGTGGAATAAAGGTTCCCCTCATAAAAGATGAGAAAAGTAATAGCTGCTGTTTCAGTCAGGGTCATCACTGTATCTGAACTGACAGCTAAAGAGCTTAGCCTATGTGAAAAGCCCCTCTCTCCTTCCCCATCTTACTTGCTTTAAATAGAATAGCTAGATCTTCCCCTTGGAAAGCAGAAAGAAAAGAAGAGAAAGGAAGTGAGGAACGCTTATTAATATGGTCTTGTATAAATTACTTGTAAAGAAATGAAAATCATAATAATGTGCTAACAAGCAAAAGTACTAATGATTTTAAGATAGTCCTAAAATCAGTAAAAGAATGAAAGGGGTCGTGAAGCCATAAAATTCCGAGTTTTTTCCCTGCCGAATTGCTTGCTCACATAGCCTTTACTGTTGCACCATCTGCAGGCTGGCTGAACAGAGTTCAAAATACAGCAGAAACATCAGTTTAAACTCTGTGCCATTTTTAATATTTTGGTTTTGGTGTTACTCTTCTGCCTTCACAGAATAAAATTGAACACCTGCAAAATGTGTTTGGTTGAAATATGTGTGGATACAGTTAAGGAGAGCAAGATAATAATGAGTTGACGGTACAGACTGGTGGAGGAGCCAGGCTGGCTAAATGGAAGAAGTGAGAGAATAGCAGGGCTGCTTAATGAATTCACAGATTCAAACAAGATTGCAAGAAGATTTCAAACAGGAACAATATTCTATAGAATATTTAAGCTTTTTAAATTTACTGGGAATATATTGTATCTTTCAAAGTTCTGACTTGCTTATGTGCTCCAGAGTGATTACTTAATGCACATGGAAACTAAAAGCATTAGAAATAAGCACCTTACTAACTTGCAGTGGAGTTCTGCTTAAAATATAAAACAAAAACGTAAAAGGCTGACTTTTTATGAGTGTCTGTCTCTACAGCTAATGCAGTTTGCATGAAAGTGATTCTTCTAAAAGGCTTAAGTACAGGTTCCTGTTATCTCAGATACTGTTGCTCTTGATTTTTTTTTTTTTAGATTTTTTTTGTTTGTTTTTAATTATTATTCTCTTTTTCAGGGACACGTCAAGTTGGCCAAATTTGGACTCTACCATATGACTGCTCAGGGTGTTGATGTTGATTTTCCTGTCGGGTAAGAATGCAGCTGCATAGTATAAACATACTAGGGATGTATTTGTTTGGATGCACAAATGTAGTAGTGATGTTTTCCTTCAAATCTTGCTTTCAGATTTTATTTTTTATTTTTAAAAGTATCATCATGAGTGGTTGAAGAAATAAATGATATTTTAGAATGATTTAGCAGCAGGTAGAATTTGTAACGCTTTTAGTTTGGTTTTGGTTTTTTTTGCTAATTCAAAAATTATTTGATGGCAATGATGATAATGGAGGAGAACAATGGATCTAGGATACATTTATTAAATGTACTAGTGATGAAATTCAGTATACATTTACTCTGAGATACACAGATATACTACTTTGAAAATTGTTGATACTTCCTCTTATAAAAGACCTAGTAATTAAAATTTGACCTTTTGTGTGCTAGACACTCATGCAGTTGGGAGTGAAAGTGCTTCAGTGTTCATGTTTTGTCTAAACAGAACAATTTGCATTTTGGTATGATTTCTAGTTTCTCAGAACGCAAAATAATTTTGATTACTGTATCTGAATGGTAGGGTTTTAGACAGATTATTACTTAATGTTACTGCATCTTTCTAGGTACCCATCTTATCTGGCACCTGAAGTAATTGCACAGGGAATAGTCAAACCAAGTGATCATACTCAGTGTGAGAAGCCTCTGCCTTCTGGCCCTAAATCAGATCTCTGGTCTCTTGGCATAATACTATTTGAACTTTGTGTGGTATGTAAGAGGATGATTTTCTTGATTGTGACTCTTCGGGAATAGTTACGTTAACATTTCGCCTGTCACTTGACTCCAAATATCAGGCTACGTTAGCATTCCTAACGGACCAGTACTGGTGGTGGTGGTTCAAGTTACTGCATGCATGTCGTCTTGGTATGAGTAAAGGCGTTACCATGCAGGGCATCTGCCTGTTAAGCCACAATGATGCAATTGCAAGGTCTAATTTTTAGTGAGTAGTAGCTTCCAAACCAAGAAGTCTCTCTAGATATGTATTTTTAGTTGTTTTAATTATATTGCAAGCATAAAGTAACCATTGGTTTCAAGCCCTCATTCTCTTTGAAAAGAATGAGAAATTAATAAAGTTCCTTTACTGTGAGAGCAGTACTTCTATCTTATTACCAGAGCCTAAAGATCTTCGGAAGGGAATTAAAGGCATATTTGGAAAATGGTGATTTGGCTTTCGAAGTTGGAATAAATTAAGCCATTAAATTCCAATTAAGTTGGAAAAAATTAAGCCATCTTCACTACTTCTGCATGTTTAATTGCACTTTTTCATTCAATTACATCATTCTAGACAGAAACAAGATCTGGCAAATACCTTAGTACTAATATATAGTCTCATTATATAATTAAATCATCTGACTATTACATGATCGAGAGCATGTTTTATGTACTGAATGCATCAGGATGCTGGAAATGGTCTTTTGAATATTCTGTGCTTTTGTAAACTCTCACAGTGTTCGTAGATCACTTGTTATTACTCCTTGAAAAAGTACATTTTCTTAAAATCCACTAATGACATTTTTTGGAACATTTTAGAAACAATGCATAGATTATTTTTTGTATGTACTGTGCCATACAAGCTGTGACTATTACTACGTAATGAGCATAAACATCACCTTTGTTCATTATCATGTTGGAAAAAATAGTTTTTGAAAGCCTGTTGCAGAATACACTTGTAGGTTTGCTAAGGGAACTTGGGGCTTAGTCATGCCCATTTCTTGTTTGGTTTGCATTTGTTCCAGGTAAGAGATACTATAAATTATACTTTTTTCTTTACGATAGCATGAAACTGTATCTGGTATATTTTATGTAAATAATGTTTTATGTTCTAATATAGTTTCTTGAAGTCTTCCAAAATTCATTTTAGAAGGTTATTTCACTGTCAGTGTGTATAGGTGGATGTGTATGCTATCTAAATATTTTGATGTAGTAGTATTGATTTTTTTTATTTATTTCATTTGATCATATTATTCATTTAGGGGAGAAAATTGTTCCAGACTTTGAAGATAGCAGAAATATTAAAATTTGTAATTACATTAGGTAAGTAACGCAAAACCAATTTATTTTTTAGTTTCTGGGCAGTGCTATAACTAGAGCTATGCAAACTAGTCAGCTTGTGGTGCTCAGACCTAAGGCACTTTACCTTTTGTCTGCTTTCATCTCTGGAATTCAAAATACATTTGAAAAACAGTTGCTTGCCTAGGGAGGGGGCAGAGATGGGTGCCAGAAGAGCCAGAAGAGTGTTTGAGTATGGACAAGATATGGAAAAGCATGCTCAGGTAATTTTGTCAGTTACTTGCTGTTCTATGTTCCAGGCATCTTTGAAATGAGTTAGGAATTGTGTAACGCTAGAGAAAACTGTCCCTGCAGTAGCAGTGATTGTGATCCCAAGCAGAGAAAATCAGGAGTCAGGCAGGAAAACAGAAAATAAAAAAAGAACTGAGAAGCATAATTCTAGGATCTAGACTTTTGTTTTTGGCTTCATCTACAAACTGGAAAAGCATTAAGGCAAAATTTGAAGTCTGAAGTAATGTAACTGAGTCTGGAATTGGGACTATTTTGTGGCATTTAAAATTTGATTTGATATGGATGTTACGGATAAGCCACGAGGGAGGAAAGTTCAGAATTTGAAGCTTTATGCGTAAGTTATTGAGTTTATCCAGAAGAAAGAGCGATACTTCTAAAGTTAGTTACCGTCAGTACAAGTATCTTTTTCACTGAGCAGTGAGTACTTGGTGCTGAAATTTTCACTGTTTTGCTGTGCAGTTTATTAGCAAAGCTTTCTGAAGGGTTTGAATCTTCTTCAAGTTGAGTGCAAGTCATTATTAACCTTCATCCACTGAAAAATGTTCATATACTGACTTGAGAATTATTTCTCAATAATGTGTTGAAAATAAGTTGTGAAGTACTGCCAGTACAATATGCAAGTAGCAAATAAATATAAGTGCTTTGAGCTTCTATATGCAGGTATTTTTAATTATTTATTTTTTAGTAAGTAAAAGACTGAACTTATTTGGCACTCAGAATTACTAAGCCTGCCAAAAAGACTTTCGCTGTAAAGTCAGATTCACTACTTAACTTTCCTGGACTTCAGTTTTATTTCTGCATAGGGGATAATATGATTTTCATTTCTAGTTTTGAGAGTTCACCTTCAGTTGATATGGCAATGTCAGTTAAAAAAACAAGCAAACAACAAAATGTTCCGTTTTAAGGTGGGGTTTCATCTGATGTCCTGCTCAAATGGTATCACTTTTTTTCATGTTCCTTAACTTTTTTACTGCTGTTTGTTTTTTCAAAGGCTGCGTAGATGATATTGTAACTGTATTAGCTGAAGAACACGGTTGCCTTGATATTATTAAGGTTTGTGAAACTAGTTTACTCTTCCATGTTATCTTATCCAAAACTCATTATTATTGTTGTGTTGCATAGGATTTCATACGTACGTAGGAAATATATAATATCGAGATATATATCTATTATATTTATTTCATATATGCAATATATATATTAATATATGAGAAATATCTTTGTTTACTCTTGTTCCTATGTAAATAAACTTTTATTTCAACTATGAAATAGATAATCTGTTTTCATAGTGATTTATATGAATATATTAATATTATAATTAGTAAGAATAGTAAAGTATAAATAAGTAAAAACAATTGCAATATTGTAATTATATACACATACACGTATTTTATGAAACCAAACTTGTTTAATCACTTGAATGTATTGCAGTACATTGCAACTGCATATATAAGATCCTTTCAAGTAGCCAGTGCCAGTAATGCTCATTCTCTCCTAATGTTACTGTCAGTTGAAGTTTTAATACTTACTGGATTGTTCAGTTCATTGCTTTCAAAGGCAAGCTTGTATATTAAAAGCTGAGTTAAGTGACGTGCTGAATTAGGGCGGTAATGAGCAGACCTTCTCCATATTTTTCTTATATTCCAGGATCTTTCTGAAAATATCATGACGCTGCTGAAAAAATGCCTTACATTCCAACCTTCTAAGAGGTAAGTATTCAATCCAAATGCTTAATAAACTCTATTAGGATAAGAAGACCAGTTGCTAAACATTATTTTGGAATACCAATGGCTTCTGCTATCTATAATAGATAGCTATTTGGTTTTATTACTTTGCAGTATTTGAAAGAAATGGTTTTGGAAAAAAAGGATCTAATGTACAAATCTTTGAGATTGATGCAGAATACTTTTGTGGGAAAGCTCTTCAGTCATGTTCAGTTTAAGATTTCCCAGCTTTAGTGGTTCTGTTTCTGGATGATTGTGAGAGTTAGGATTTCCTTCAAATCTATTCTTTCAAAGTACTTTTTCATTACAGCAGTCAACCACAGTTTTCTTCTGAAAGCTGTAGTAGGCTTCTGTTCTTCAACTGGGGCTTTGCATTTTTTTTTCTGTATTTCCTTATATACAAAGCAATTATTTTCTCTTAGTTTCACATGAGATATCAAGTTGGGGTGTAAACAGACTGCAGTGTTTTACAAGTTATGAATTGAACAAAATTACTAGGTTTTTTTGCAAAAAAAAAATCTGAAGTTTGACATAACTTACTAGCATTTGTTACTGGGACTGTTTCTTACTGAAAGCAAGCACTTCTTGGAAGTACTTTACTCTTAATGTTGTATTGTCTTTATTTAAGGCCAACTCCAGAGGAACTGATGCATGACAGTTTGTTCAGTGAAGTGTCTTTGGCATACCCTCCCTTTCACAAACCTGCTGGACTGTTCTCATCCTCTCCAAGGTGTGCTAACTTAACGCTACCTGAAGACATAAGTCAGTTATGCAAAGGTAAAAGCAGATAGTGGGAGGAATGTCGTTAGTTGGGGAAGGAAAATAAAATATTTTTGCATTTTCTTTGAATGTGTTGTAAACTACTGCATGGTATAATACTCCATTCTCATAGTAGGTTGTTTAATGGGCAAAGGTAGAACCAAACATTTAGAGATTGTGTTCAAGTCAGAGGATGGTATCTTGATTTTTGTGCTTTGACCTCAAGAAATAAACAGTTACTGTTAGTATTTGAGTTTACCTTGAGATACCAGTATCATCACCTGCCTTTGTAATTTGGATGTGTAAAAGATACTGGTTTTTTTTGTTGTTTTTTTTTTCCTTCCTCAATATACTGCATTGTCAATTGAAAGCTGAATTCTGTTGAGTGATAGCATGAGATTATTTTTGGAAGTATAGGCAAACTAAATCCTTATGAAAGAGGTCATATTATTGAATAAAAGATTGTTACATTGTTTTGAGTTTAAAACTACAGTATGCTCAAAGTTTTTTAATTCCTCATCAACTTTTTTGTATGAACTCTCAGATACCTACGTACTTAGAAAATCTCATTATACAATTTCTGGGTCTGAGATTTTATATCATCTTAGAATGTATATGATGCATGAAGGAAAGACATTGTAACTACTTAGTATGAGTCATTAGTTTCTTGATTGTGCTCTTAGCACTGTTGTGAACAAAATAGCGTGGGCTTTTTGTTTGTTTGAAAAAAGATATACAGAAAGCAGAAGGCCATCCTTCAACTTATTTATCTGATTAGTTCTATTTTCTGGCATCAAGGCAAACTGCAGAAGTACTTTTTTTTTTCTTTCTTTCTGACGCTCTCTGTAAACCTTCCTGCAAAGAGAAGATCACATTTGCCTCTAACTTCACGTTATGGTCTAGGACCTCTCAAGAGTAGTAACTTTTCTTCAGCAGAAGAAGTTTGGAGTGATAAGAAGAATCTTCTGTTTAGAGTGAGAAGAAGAAATACAAGATGCCTAAAAAGCTGTAACTAATTTTTTTTGTGTTTTTTTTTTTCCTGGTAGATGAAGATAATGATTACCTAGCAGAAAGATCAATTGAAGAGGTTTATTATCTCTGGTGTCTGGCTGGAGGAGACTTAGAGAAAGAACTTGTCAACAAGGAAATAATTCGATCAAAACCACCTGTCTGCACACTTCCCAAGTAAGAAAAAAGAAGCACTTTAAGGGAAGGAGGATGTATGGAGAATTGATTCTGAGATAATGTTTTGACTTGGTTTTTGGTTTCAACACCTGTGTATATTTTAAAAACACTTAAAACAGCATTCTTGAACAGCAGGAAATCATTTCACATCACGTCTTAACCATTTTAAGCATTATTTGAACACCTCATGTTTGTTACTTACCTGCATTTCACATTGCTTTCTGAAATTCGAAAAAAAAAAAAAATAGGTGAAGTGCAAAAGAATGAACTGGAAGATCCTAAATTTAGCATCCTTTCCAACATCATTAAGTTTTGATTTAAAAAAAAAAAGTCTCACTGGGCTTGAGCACTATGTATTAATAGTAATTCATTCTGTAGCAAATTCTCACACTTGGAGAGAATTCACACTCTGCTCTCACAGAGCAGCAGCGCTGAGTGGTTGGTTCATTTCTTCATCAATCAGCTGATTTATATTTGTGTGTGTGTTTTTTCCCTTTCTTTTAAATATGTAGTCTTAAGAATTGTAGTGCTGTTACGTAATTACTACTTTTATGTTCCTGCTGCACATGTTGCAATTTGATGCAACATTTTTAATATTATGATGCCTTAATCCTCCAATCTGATTTTAACAAACAGAATTATGTGTTTATATAAATCTGTTTGCTGAATCTGGGATTTAAAATCACATGAAAACACCTGGAGTGCAGCATCTTGGGGCAGAAAAAACAGTCAGAGCTCGATCTTAAGTGGTAACATGATAGCAAAAGTAGTGTGACATTTTGAGGTACTGCCTGCTTCTGTACACTTAGGTGAAAGCTTGCGTTTCTGAATTCTGTGGGGAGAACAGTTTTAGTTATATAAGTATTAAGAAGATGAGGTGTCCATTAAAAAATGCAGTCTTACTCTGTCTTCTAAGTCATGCTGAGAATGTTAGCTTAACTTCTAGAAATCAATTTGCTGTCTACTTTAAAATATCACCAGACAATTTGTATGTACTCTTTTTTTGGCTGCATTTGTTAGTCCTTTTGATTGAAACAGAACAGGTCTGGGTTGAATTTTTGCACTTTTTTTTTTTTGTGGGAAACGGCTTTTAAATGACAGTGCTGTTTTATTTTTGGTTCTCATATTAAGTGGCATAGTCTGTGCCAGCTTGAGAAATAAAAGGGAATATTAATCTCATATCTCATTAGTCTTCCTTTGTGTGCAAACTAGAGTTGTGGAAAATCTGAAATGTGCCTTTTTAAGCAGAAGCTGTTTGAATAATTTAAGATGATTGTACATTCCCTTGATAGCAGGTTTCATGCCTTGCAGAATCAATGCATTGTACTTCTAAGAGATAGTGTTTTGTTTTAAAGAAGAAACTGATTGATGTAAGATATTTATTTTTCTTTTCCTAACTCAAATCTTATGTTATAAAATGACCTGAATTTTATTTTTTTCCTCCGTTTTGAAGCTTTGTGTTAGAAGATGGTGAAAGCTTTGGGCAAGGACGAGATAGAAGTTCCCTTCTAGATGACACAACTGTGACTTTGTCTCTGTGCCAGCTCCGAAATGTAAGTAAAATTCTGTGCACAGGTGCTTATGTCCTTGCTGTGGAAACATTTGTTTAAAGGGAATATGAAACAGCAGCTCCTGCTGCTGTTCCTACAAAAGGACAGTGTTATTGATTCTCAGAAAAAACTTCCTGGTGTTTGAGGTCAATTCTGATTTGCGCCATCAAATTGCATTTCCTGTAAAAGCTTACTAAATTTGATTAATCTTCCCCTCCCCTCCATCCCCATATTTTTACTACCTTCTTTTTTCTGGTGAAACCACAGTGCTTTGGTAGTACCTCATATTCCGCATGATTGCTAAACTACTTGGCACAGTGAGTGTCTTCTTTCATTCTTTTATTCCTGTAGGTGGCTCACAGTATTCAAAAGAAAGAATGGCTCAATTCAGTTGCAGCTTCTTAAGATCTTAATCCTTGGAGCTGAATGCCAAACTTTCAGTAGTTTAATGCTAAGCTTTGGAATATATAGCTATTAGTTTGTGTTTTAGATTACGCAACACCTATTTTAAAGGTAATACACACCACAGCTTCTACTTCTGTTCCCATAGAAGGGCAGCTTTTACAGCTTTATTTTAAACTTTTTAATCTGTAATTTTTGATACCACTGCCTATGTGTATAAATGCAACAGCAAATAAGTGCATGCTGAGTTTTTATTTTGGGGAGGATACAAGTGAGAACCTTACAATATTAGATGAAATAAGTTTTTTAACTTATGCAACTCTTCAAACAGCTTTCATGGAGCAGAGCGTGATGCTTGAAATCAAAAGAGGATCAGGTCTGAACGAACCAAAAGTGAACTGTTCTGTCACTCCCAGGTGGAGCAGCCTGTGTGCTGTATGCCTTTAATTTAGAAATTGAACAGCAAAGCAGAGCACTGCAGGAAGGATAATATTAAACATTAATCACGGTGCAGCAAAGGTATCTGAAAACTTCAGGCAAGAGTCCAGGTACACTTGTCTGTCACCTTTTCAGAGAGCGTCTGTAATTCTGTGCAGCTTTCAAATGCTGATACTAAAAGGAACTCAAATTTGCATAATTCTTGAACTGATTAAAAAAAGTAAAACCAAGTTCTGTAGTTGCAGCTACTTAGATAGCAAGTCCATGTAGAAGAACAAGGGAAAGAAAAAAAAAATGGTAATACTGTTGATCAATTAATTCATGGCCCATAGAAGCTTTTTAGTGTGTGTGAAAATAGGCTTTGTGCATGAGACAAGAGGGTTCTCTTCAGATGGAAGACATTCCACAAAGTCTTAAGAAAACAAAAGAAAATAGCCTGTACTAGGAAAACTTTCCAGTATTAAAGGTTGTACGTTTGACTGAGAACTGAGCTAGTGCTTAGGTGTCAGGGCACACTATTAAACTTAGAAGTGAATTGTGAATGAATTGTTTTCAGATTCCACTAAATATTTTCACATGAATTCTGAGCAGTATTCTGATAATGAATTGTCTTTATTCTTCATTTCAGAGACTGAAAGATGTCGGTGGGGAAGCATTTTATCCATTACTTGAAGACGAGTAAGTGTGTGTAAATTTGTAGTGTTAGTTTTGAGTAGCACAATGCACAGCTAAACAGCTGTGTTCCATCAGCAAACCTTACATGTCCTTGTTTAGCTCTTAAACTCAGTGGGAGCTGATAGGTGCTTTGCACTGGTGAACTTAGGGCCCTGAATCCAAACTGAAGTTTTTAACCTTTTTTCCTGTCCTGGGAATCAGCTGGTTCTGCTGTATATTTAAAATGATCCATTTATACTTGCTTCTGACTCAAAAATGCATTGCTGAATATTTATTTTGCACAATGAATTGTATATTTTGCTCTTTACTGCTACTATCCTAATTCTTTTTCCAGCCAGTCAACTTTACCTCATTCAAATAGTAGTAGTGAGCTGTCTGCCGCTGCCAATCTACCTCTGATCATCCGGGAGAGGGACACAGAGTATCAGCTAAACAGAATTGTTCTGTTTGACAGGCTGTTGAAGGTATGAGATCTCTCTGGTGCTGGTTAATTGGATTTGGTCTGCTAATTAGAGGATATTTGAAGGACAAAATAATTGAAAAAGGAAGCAGAGGTGCAAGCAACCACATTGGAGAGGGGGGAGAAAACTTAGAGAAGTGTAAGAGAGTAAACATATGAGAGCTGCTGCTAATACCGGTTATTTACTGAAGAAACTAATTCTGTATCCTTTATTTCTAAATGATTTATTATAGGTATAAATATACCAGCATCATTTCTGCATTTCCAAGCAGTAAGGTGCTTGAAAACAATACCACTATTTACTGTAACGATGCCATGATGTAAACGTGGGTTTTATACTAAGGGGGGAAAAGTACCAAACCCTAATTTACATGTATGCACAGAGATTAATTCTTGGTTAGGAATGAAAGAGGGCTGATATGTTAATAGGTGCAGTACTTAGGGAGGCATAAGCTAGAAATGTCAAAACAAAGTTGGGTATATATTATGATAAGAAATATGTAATGAGAAAAAACACACAAGTTTTAATGATTTGGATTGCTACATTTATATACTGAATATATACCAAAGCATATTAATGCATTTGTGTGAGCAGTGGATATTTCAATACCTAACAGTCATCTGCCATCTAGGTCTTAGTTAGGAATAGTTAGGAATGAACCTTGCTTGATACAAAACTTGCATTCACTGTCAATCTGACAGAATTTTTCCTTTGTGGAAACCACCTTCCCAAAGTTGGGATTATATTTGTTTCCATTACGTGGTAATCTTTTTGCTATTAATCTCTTCTTTTTGAAGGCCTACCCATACAAGAAAAACCAAATCTGGAAAGAAGCTAGAGTTGATATCCCTCCTCTCCTGAGAGGCATAACCTGGGCTGCTTTGTTGGGTGTTGAGGTAAGGGTGATTGAAGGCTATTTGCAGAAATCCCAGTATTGACTGAGGAAGGAATTGGGTAGGAAGAGAATGGATGGGGAAGCTGGAAAGAAACTCAAGTTTTGGTATTAGAATTAGTGCAAATTTAAACAAAGGGATGCATGAAATCATATGAACTAAAACAACATTCAGACTCATTCTTGATTCTAACATTGTTTGGTTCCAAAGAATATTGGCTTTGAATGCCTTTATATTTAATTTTGATTATGGGATGGAAAAATAGTGCGCATACAACAAAATTTTGCTAGGATGTTTAAATACAACTGCTGGTTAACTTTTTGTTTTGGTTTTTTTTTTTTTAATTATTTTTGACAAATGCAGTTACAATCCTTCTGCCCCAATAAGCAAAAGCTGGGTGAAACAGAGTGAAACGCAGCAAATGTATTTTATTTCACCTACTATCTGATACATATCTTCCAAAGATTGGAGAAAAAAAATAAACGAACAGTAATCCTTCTGGACAATGGACTAGAAAGGATTGTCCTAGAAACTGTCCTAGAAATGGGGACACCTCGGAGAGATTACTTGACAACCCAGCTTTTTCATCTGTTCTGCTTGCAGTCTTCAGTAGTGTAGTAAAGAGGTTCTTATAGATAACACATCCTGAGTTTCAGGATGTAGCTTATCATATCATATGACAAAAAAAAAAGCTGTAAGGGAAAGAGTAACTGGTGGTTGAGAGCCACCTCCCTGGCCCTTGGGAGGTGAGTGAATTCACTTACTTCATCAACTTAGCATCTGTACAATGAGGGTAGTCCATAACATTAGCATGCACTTGTTTGAATACTTGCCTTGGTATTTAGGCAAGTCCTGGCTATTTAAGAGCAGTATATGTTGGCAGTATCAATATTATTTAATAGGCAGCCTTTACACAGATGATGCTGAAAGCAACTTGACAGTGGCAGAGGTATATTTTGAATTTAAATGGGAAGTTTCAGTTAACTTAAAAATGGAAAACTGGATCAAGTATATTCCTTCCTTTATAAACCAGAGAGAATGACTGAAGATAATGAGAATACCACAGAAAGTTCTATATATTCTGAATTACACTAGAATAAAGAAGTTTTTGTTACAATTCAGCAGTGAGAAACTTTCTGTGTTTGGGAAATACAGTATAATATATTTTCAGAAAAAAGTTGATAGCTAGAACATTCGATAAAAATAGCTTTTGTATATTGGAATGTACATTACAATATCCCTTTACATTATTAAGGGACTTCTAATTTAAAATATTCTTCCACATTTAGGGTGCCATTCAAGCAAAATATGATGCCATTGATAAAGACACACCGATTCCTACAGACAGACAAGTAAGACTTGCAGTTTTTACCAAGTAAAAGTAATGCGAAGATCTTTTCAACCAGCGGGTATCGTTTTGTCTATTACAGCAAATGTGGCTGATAATACTAGAAGGTTTCCACTGCTCTCTAAGCTTCCTCATGCTGTTGCAGGAATCTTGCAGAACAGATAGGGACCATTAGTTTAACTCAAAGAAGGTTATAACCCTGGTGAGCAAAAATCTTCTTTTACTTCAGAATCATGTTTCTGCTGCAACAGCGAACAGTATAATGAACAGTATTACTGATGTGTTGTTAAAAGTTGTGTTTTTATCAAGTCTTTTTTGTGCCTCTTGGACCTGATGCCAGATAGTGTCAAGTACCCTGACATTCTGTAGCAGTAAGATGAGCTGTAGAGAAATAGGTTCTTGAGCAATTAAATTCTCCAGTAAGTATTACCAAATGTAAATAATCATTGCAAGGAACAGCTGTTCCATCAGATGGGTGACTTAAATAGATTCCACCAAGTTTTCTGAGGTCTCTGATTATATTATCCTTTAGAAAAAAGCGATGCTTGCTCCTGAAATGAGCCCAGAAGTTCAGTTAGAAAATACTATATTTGTAATCTGTTTTTTTTGTTTGTTTTTAGAATATAAATCTGCTTTTATTTGTTTAAAAGCCCTCATCTAAAGCAGCTGTTAGTGCCCTGTCCCATTTCAGTTACTGATCTGAGAGTGATGGGAGAAACAGGTTGTGATTTTGATGATGATCTGACTTAAGTTGTCTGGCTAACTTTCACCACTTCCACCTCTACTATTACACAATCTCTGCAGTACTATTTCATTTACCCTGGTTTCTCTTCATATTGTGTACTTGGCTGTGATACAGATTGAAGTTGATATTCCTCGTTGCCATCAGTATGATGAATTGCTGTCATCACCAGAGGGTCATGCAAAGTTTAGACGTGTATTGAAGGCCTGGGTTGTTTCTCATCCTGATTTGGTATACTGGCAAGGTGAGTTGCAGTAGTTAGTGAGGTTAGGTAATGAATAGGAAAGCTATGGCTAAAGAAAAAAAAAATTATTTGGAGGGCTTTCCTTCCTTTTGAAGAATGAATCTGTGAGTTACTGCAAATTTAGCTCCTAATAATTTATATTTAATTCGTAATGCCAAATTGACTGCCTCTTTCGTATGCTCTTCAGAAATTTTGATCACTTCATTAAAAAAAACTGTCTGTTTCTTACTGCTCATCAGTTCAAAGGAAATGCTGCAGTATTTACTGGGCAATTTCATAGGACTGTAAATTGGATTTCTTGAAAAGCATGACAGAATAGTCAGTTCATCACTATCATTTTGACAATTTTAAATCCTCTTTGTTTTCGTGCGTTCATTTCACACTTCTCAGCATTACGTGTGAAGCCTGGTATTGCAGGTATTATAAAAGCACGCAAAATTTCACTGTTAAATTATTGTGTTGAATAAGACAAATTCATTAAATGAGATCTTTATGATGTCTCTTCATGACTTTTCCCTCTTTAGGTCTTGATTCCCTTTGTGCACCATTCCTATACTTGAATTTTAACAATGAAGGTGAGTACCTTTCTCTGCTGGGAGTAGGGGGGCAGTCAATCTTTTAATCTAGTTGTCCGCAGATATTTGTACACCCACATATAGGTGAAAACTTTCTTTAACTACAGGGGAATTTTAAAGCTCTTGCTGCCATGAGTCAAAAGAAATGATCACAAATTGCCATAGAAAAACAAGAAGTGCATATCTGGTCCTTGTGCTTCTCAGTGAAGCTCTGGATTCGCCTTTTTTAATGTGAATGTATTCTTTGTTAACCTATCATAACCATTAACCGTACAGATGAGCATTATTCAGAAAAGCTGATGTTGGTCTCAAATGCCTAAAAGCTAATCAGACCGGCTTTGGACTGTGATTTTTTTCAGAACAGACCTAGTCCAACTTTCTGCTTTCTCATACCCAACTTCTTCGTAACACGTGTGGGTGAGAGCTAGTTTCTCAGGACACTAACTCTTATTGTGTGCCTACTGTGCACCTTTACATATTTCCGTCAGCAGGTTTTTTCTTGCTCTCTAACACATACATATGGTTTGATTCTGTAACCTGTTTTTTTTCCTATTGAATCAAAACATAATAGTGAAAAATGCAGTTCCTTGTGTCCTGGTTTACTAATTTAATTGAATACATCGACTCAGATAATTAAATGGTGATTTCAATGCCAGAAAAGTTGCAAACTGGAATTCATTTATCATGTGGTATTTCACTTTTGCTATAAATATGATGCTTTGTTTATCATTTTGGAAATGATAAACAATTTATGACAAGTTATATTCTATCTCTTACTAAGACTTCTTGTTAAATCAGTGGTCTGGCCGCATGCCTGTGAGTTGTATTAAAACAGGTAGACTGTCTCTCAGCCAAATTCCCAGAAATTAGTGAAGGGGTAAACATTATGCTTTGACCCTCTAATCTCTACATGATATGTGTACGAGGAGCTGCTGAGATATATTTTAATAGTATTCCACTGTTTTTTTTCTTGTGAATTCTATGTTCTTCAGACTCTGAGCTGAAGGAGACCATATGAGAGTCTCATGGGGTGTAAACCAGGTGTAAGTTCTATGGGAGAAAACAGAAGAATGCAACAATGCAGTTGTCTGAAACTGTATCTTCTAAAACTTTGTTCCTTCAGGGACCTTCTTTTTTGATACAAACTTCGCTATGGCTTTGCCACTAAGAATTATGGAAAGAAATTGGGGAAAAAAGAGCATCCAACCAGATTTGTTTTGATTACTTAAGTGATAGTAGAAACTTTTAAAATTCATTAAAGAGCATTGTACACTTCCTGTGTTCCTTTACTGTCATTTTTCTTTATAGATTGATTTTAAAATGTGTGCCTTTTGCTTAATAATAAACACTTTTAGATGTTCTTGTATTTCTACCTCTGCATCCCTTTTTCTAATTTTTTTTCAGCTCTGGCATATGCCTGCATGTCTGCTTTTATACCCAAGTATTTGTATAACTTCTTTCTGAAGGATAATTCTCACGTTATCCAAGGTAAGTGCCTTTAATTTTTTATCTCTTCTAAGAGAGGTAGAATTAAGTCTGCATTTATAAATACACTTTTTCAAGTGGCTATAAGTTAGGAACACAATTCATGCTATAGAAATATTCACCTATGTCTTTCAGAAAGTTTACTTGAGATAAAAAAAAAAAAAGCAACTGTGCAAGAAAAATGAGAACAAGATAACAGTGGGCTGGGAACAATGCTAGCTACAAAGCAGTGTGGAAAAAAGGCTCCATGTCGTTTCCAAGTTAAGAATCAACTGATTATGTAAAGTTGTAAGATGAGGAAAAGATCTTTCCAGTCTAAGTGATAAAAACTTAACACTGATGTGATTAAAATCATACTGTTACAGGAGCTACCTTTACAATGAGGGACAGTAAAGAGCAGGAACAGTACAAACTAGAAACTCCTCAGAAAATAGTATTCAGTGATTTAGAGACTTGAGAAGAATTTCTTACTGAACAGAATACCAGACAGGATTTGGATATCCATGAGGAAAAATGTTGCATAGTTGGGTCTTCAACATCTATGCAGGCGTCTCAGAGAAATTAAAACAATAGCTGGGAGGTAAATGTCTGTTCCACCTAAAAATTAATTGTAAATTTCAAGGAGACACAATGAAGGAATTGTCTACAACTATTAAGCCACCTTACTACTGTCCATGTTGATTAGGTAATTTGTCTTGTAAGCGATTTTTAAGAACAGAAAGAATCGGTTTGAAAAGCATTTGACAGTAGAATGTTATCAAATAGTGGATTTCAGAAATTCTCTTTTGTATGTAACTTGTGAAACTTCTTAACTTAGACACAGTGTCTGCTATTTCTTTGTCTCTAAAAAGAAAAAGGAAATTAAGAACCGACAATCAAATATTGTTAGACATAAAAGCAGTTAACATTGTGTAGCAGAGAGAGAGCTAACATGAGGAGTGAACATAAGAGGCTTTCTATATGGGAGACTACAGATGAGACACTTGTGGTTTAAGCCGGTAGATGGCTAAGCACCACGCAGTTGTTCACTCAGTCGTCACCTTTCTAGTGGGAAGGGGGAGAGAATTGGGGAGGAAAAAAATAAGAAATAGGTAGAACTCATAGGTTGAGATAAAACTATTTGCTAAGATAGAAAGAAGAAAAACTGTAGTTATAGTCATAACTGTTATCCTTTGTATAGTGTATATATATATACGTATGTATATGAAGGTATATAACAAGTGATGCACGTGCAATTGCTCATCATCTCCCAGCTGATACCCAGGTAGCCCCCTGAGCAGTGGAAGAGAATGAGGTGAAATCCTACTCCCTTCAAAACTCCTTCTGCATGATGTTATGTGGTATGGAATATCCCTTTGGCCAGTTTAGGTCAGCTGTCCTAATTCTGTTCCCTCCCAGCTCCTTGGGCTCTTCAGTGAGAATGGCCGTGGCTCTGTACAATGCTGCTTAGCAGCAACTATAAACATTGGTGTGTTACCAGCACTGCCTTTTTCCTAGTACCGAAACATTGCATTGTACCAGACTCTGAAAAAAGCAATTCTATCCCAGCTGAAACTAAGACAGACATTATGAACTGACTATATAAAATAAGGAATATTTTGGAAAAGTGATTCAAAAGAACTTGTTTCCCCCAACAACTTGTTGGGGAAAGAGTCTGAAGATGAAAAGAGTAAGTGTATTATATCAGACGGTCCTTTGGTGCCAACCACTTCAGACATTAAGATTAATAACTTGGTAAGGGCTTTTCTCAAGGGAGTGTGTTCTTACATAAAGTAACAATTTTGCTCTCCAGAGGTTCCCTGCTGCTGCTCCCAAGGGGCTTTACAAAAATATCAGCTGATGTGAGAAGTACAGTTCAGTAGGATTCTGTAAACTAAATTAGTACAGGCATTTCCGGGTCACTTTGCAGCATCTGTTGTCATCAAGGACTCAGGCAAACTGGAGCTTGTATGATTCTTTCAGTATTCTGATTTAATCCTTTCTTAGGACTTCTGTCAAACAGCAAAGTATAAACACAATTGAAGGGAATTTTTTGTAATAATGTTCCACCTTTACTGGGTTGAAAGAAAGTGTCAGGAATGCGTCACTTGATTGTTTACTGCAATTTTAGCTTCTTAGCTGCTTTATTTCTTCTGGATAGGGGCTGAGAGAAGGAATTGTTTGAACTACAGAGTTCAAAATACTCGTATCTGAGCCAGTCCTAAACAGTGAAGATATGTGTTGTTTTCCTAAGCATATCAGATGTATTTTCTCACATGATATAGAAGGCAAGAGCAGCCAAAGGTGTTTGGATATAGAACGCTCAGTTATGCAAAGCAAGGCAGCAAAAAAAACCCAAAACTTCTCTAATGAAATTTCAGCTGACAGCACTTGGCTGGATCCAAGTGATAATGTTTTTGTGAAGGCTTCTGTGTCTTGATAGACACCTTAAAATACCATATAATCCCACACGGTAATTATATTTCATGGGACAGGCTAGTAAAATAAAGATGGTATTTATCGGCCTTGTAATATAGCTATAAAGAATGATCATGAGTATGAATTTTCATGTTAAAATAAATGTGCTTCTGGCAAACTAGTTGTGAAGTCGTTTTCATCAGTGCGTAGCTAAATGTGCAGGATTGTGTAGAATTACTGGTTTGCTATACTTGATACAAGGTGTGCCTTACAGATGCAAGGTTTTTTAATTATTTTATTTAGGGTCAACATGTGCTGTGGTATGCATTTAAGATACAGATTCCGTAACTCACATGCACATAAATAATAATTTCATTGTCTAGAGACTGAGATAACATACTGGAGAGAGATGTAAGTAGCTCTGAAGTAGTCTGGCCTTGGTGTCACAGAACTTAGCGTGGGTCTGTTTACCCACTTAACTGCACAGCAAGATGCTGCCAGGACATCTACGTATGACAAAGTATCAAAGGGAAGAGGCTGGCACTCCTGAGATGCCTGATTCCCAAGGCAGTAATACCTTAGAGGTTCAGTATACTGTGGCTTTATCTTTCCAACCTAAAGCAAGTTAAGCGGATGTAAAATTCTGAAGGAGGTTCAAGGGGTCCTAATGTTTACTGCAACTTCCTTGAAGACTTGGGCATCTTTTTCCGTCGAGTATAATTTGCAGTAGGTCTGTGACTTGTTTCCCTTGTGTTCTTACAACAAGAATATTGTTTGTCAGTCCTTTTGAGATAGAATCTCAGCTTTTAACGTTTCTAATTCTAATATAATTATTCTACAGAATGTTTGTTCTTAACTTTGTATGTTGAAAACTGGAGCAGGGTAACATTCCGTGTCTGTCTTCCTTCACTCAACTTGCTGTCTGGGCCCTGATTACTCTGTGCTTGAGAGCACAGAGAAAAAGAAAATGCAGTCTATTACAAAGTTGCAGTGACTCTTCATCTTCTTTCTAACAAGGCATATGACAATATGAACAAAACTAAGAGAGGGCTAGAACAAATAGAGAAGTCTGTCGGTGTCTCTGTTCTGTTGTCTGTTTATGTTCCAATTAAAAGCAAGTGTTAATTAGACAACTTAATGAAATTGTACCCTTCAGCATAATGTGCTGTGCTGAAGATCTATTACATTTCACCTTTTACCATAAGTATTTTCTCTTCTATTCCAGAAAAGACAAGTTAAGAGGTTACAGATGATGCAAGCGCTACCTTAAAACCTCATTGACTTCTAGATTACAAAATTTAGCTATTGAAAATAAATATGATTGTTGCAATCAAGGAGCATTTCACTCAGATTGGGTCTTAAAAATTCTTGAAATGTTCGTGTTCTAACTTGCTTCCATCAGTATCTTGTGGCTCGTATTCGTATGAAAAGTCTTAAATTTTGCTTTTCAAGTATAAATCACAACCTGATTATGAATCAAGCAAATCATTGCTGAAATTACAAACTGAGAAAGAATAAGGAAAATGAAAGAAATGTTCCTTGCTCTGTTTTGAATATGATAGTGACTAGGAGGACAGTAGTGGTATTCATTTGCTGTTTTATTTTGTGTTTTAAAAATTAAAACAAAAAAACATCATGTTCTTTCTTTTCTACAGCTACTATACAAAACAACGAGATGTGCTGGCTTGTGTTTTTGACAATGACCTTGAATTTGCTTATTATTTCAGAGTACCTAACGGTGTTTTCTCAGATGATTGCATTCCATGATCCAGAGCTGAGCAACCACCTTAATGAAATTGGTTTTATTCCTGATGTAAGTGCTGAGCATTCTTATAAATATTGTTCAAAGTAAAAGAAGGAAAAATTAGGAGAGTTAGGATGAGATGCTTTTCAAAACTGTCTTGGCAGCAGTTTATCTGGAGATTTGCTTATTAATGAGATTTTCTGGATATGCTGTTAAAATGGTTGTTTTGATTATTGTTTTAGATACCTCGGTCCTTACCCTTTTGTTGACATGGTACACACAATAAAATACTGCTAATAAGTTGTTTCAACTTAGATTGATCTTAAAATATATATGAAGTTTGTTTTTAAATTTTGGAGTAGTATACAAAAAAGAATGTGGCTGAGAAAGGCTAATAGAAATTTTTCTACCATCTAATTAAATGCTGTTGATTAACCCAAAGCACACATTAATTTGCAAATAATACAACAAGCGTGTGCCAGTGATGGTTAATCTGTAAATATGTCAGATTCTGGAAAATGCTTAGCAATTATTTGTTGTAAACTGTCAGAAACATTGGGCAAGAGCATAGCTTGTATGCAAGTTTTATCCCTTCATTGTAAGTCTGCAAGATGGAGAACAATGAAAACTGCTGTCATATCCAAAATGTAGAAGAGAGCTATAATGAAAAAAATAAAACAAGGCCTTCTCTGTATTATGGGGCCCCACTTTTATCTATTGCCATAAACAGGGAAACTTTTTTGTCCTTTGTTTACAGTGATGTGTAGTCTAGAAAGCCAACATAATACTCTCTCAGGTGGGAAGGCCAAGCCTATGAAAATCATTTGTCGCATGCAATTAATTCCTGGGTGTTTGCTTGTCTTCAGAAAGGGCAGATAGTCATTAGAACTGTTTACAAAGTATCTAATGGAAAAAAAATATACCTTTCACTTGTAAAGCTATTCTTAATGTGATAATGTTTATACTATAAATGTGAAAAAAGGTACTGTGGCATTAAAAGAAGCAAAAGTAAAACAGTGTATTGCGATATAATTTGAGATGTTTAGAAGCTATGTGTTTTGCTCATAATCCACACCTGAAGAGGAAAGGGCTGAAGATGAGAGGAAGGTGGAGGGATGGGAGGGTTTCACATTTTAGTCTTTCACATGTTGAAAACCTAAAAATTTGAGGATAAGATGAAGGACATGGGTAGCACGAGCGTTTAAGTTCCTGGGGGAGTATCAAGTTTGCAGCATCACCATGTAAATGCACCTAATATTTATTTGCTCTAATAAGCTCTCAAAATGCAAGTCAGGTGGAATAGTTAAAAAACACTTTTTTTTATATATTTTAGATTTTGTTTTATGCTAGTCATTGGACAGCATGTAGTCAAACATGAGCCTTGTCTCTTAAGTGTTACAGCCTAGAAGAGGATATGAGTAGGTAATTCAGCAAATAATTACAAAACAGGAGTATGTTTAAAAAAAAAAAAGAAGAACTTTGCATTTGAATACCAATGCTAATTCTAAAATTAACACTAACCTCTGAAGAGGAGTTGTCCTTTCTAAATCCTGTCAATAAAAAGAAAAGTTGTTTTGCCTTCCAGATTAGTGGGAGAGGTTTTATTTTTTGTACGTCTAACAGCACAGGATCCATCAAGGTGAAGGATATGCACTTTAATAATGAGATCTGAACCAGAGTTCTGCGCTTGAGTACTAATCCTATCAAAGTAAATTCTGATTAATCTTTCATCATCGAAACACAGGCTCCTTCTACAGGAAAGATTGTGTTTCCTGGCACCCTTCCCATTCGCTTTGGGTCATGTTGCTCTCAGAATATTGAACACTGCTGAAACTCCAATAATTGTGAATATTGTCAGCTGATGTGGTGCCTGGATTAAGTACATTGCTGTGGCTTGTGTGATTTACATGTAAATAGAAAGATATGTATGGTGAATCTTACAGTTCTTTGCTTGCTCTCCTTAAATTTATAATCTCCACCACTCTGTATAATGTTTTATAGCATCTGTTCTATATTCTACTGAATAATTCTGACATAAAAAGCAGACTATTTTAAACTGAAGAAAAAAATGCTACTTTACTAGAAGGGTAACTATAGGCATAAATTATTGTAAATAGCTTCACCTGCCAATTATGGATGCTACACACAGTTGTCAGTGGGCCAGTAAAAGAGATGCCAAAGTCTGGTTGCAGTTCTTAATAAGCTGCTGTGTCAGATAGATAGCTTCACTTTGCTTTGGTGATATGCAGGAGGTGCTGTTAATATGGCTTCATCTAACTGAGAATTAAAAATCCCATGATTGAAGTACTTCATCTCCATTTGTGTCTTCTGTTACAGTTAGCTAGTGGTGAATATAGGGGAGAGATTTTTTGCTTGTATTTCGATCTTGTGAGAAAAGCGTTCTTCAAATTTTGTGTAGGTACATGTAGGTGGGTAGAGCCTAATTTTAGAAATTGGTCTCAAATCACGTTACTTTGGCATCCCTAGTCATCAAAACATTTTTGCAATTTTCTGTAGTATTTGAACAAAGGATTGTCTGATAGACTTGAGGTACGTGTGCATACATTTTGAAGGCAGAACCTTTCAGTGAAATGAGGAGTGTTTTATTCCTTTTAGGTTTATAGTAAACTTAAATGTTATGTACTCACATAGCAAACATGAAATATGTTGGCATCTTTGGTGCTTTGGAAGTTCAGACCTTCAATATTAAGTAATTCGTTTTCTTGATCCTGTAACCACATGCATAGCTTTACTGTAGCTTTATTACTACGTTCATAACATGCTCCTGGATTGTACAAGTCAGCCACATTATTATTACAAACTTTGAAAAGAGTAAGAGGCTCGTGTGCGTTTCTTAATGCTGCCTACCATCTCCACCAACAAAAACTAGTACTCATTTTTAATTTGCTTGCCCTTCTGAAATATCTTTAGAAATGAAAGCCTCTCAACCTGAATATTTTTTGAAAAATTGTCTTTACAGCAGAAATCTCATCTTCTATAGTTAAAAATACGTAAAGCTCATCTTCCAGAGGAGGAGTCAAAGAATGAAATAATGCAGGCAGAACTAACAGTCAGTAATTTCTCATAGAAAAGGCTTTCATCAAGATTTGAGTCTATCTGTCTAGGAGGTTTGAGTTTCTAGTTGAGAAATAGACTGTTCTCAAATAGTTTTTACCTAACTAGGTGTAAATGAACTTCTTTACCCTGTTGAAAAACACTGAATTCAGTCTTCAAGCTCTGGTTTTGAGCAGTTTGTCATAGCAGAGCACTATTGGAGAAGGAGCTTCAGCTAGGGATAATGGAAAAACTGAAAATGAAACAAAGTGGAAGGAGAAGAGATTTCACTTCTAACTAAAAAAAAAAACCCATGATGGTTTTATTCAAATTGTTCTTCATATATAAGAAATGTCCTGGTACTTAATTGAAAGCACCAGAGAACTCATACATTACTAGCAAAGCAAAATGATAATTACAGCATTGCTGATCTCAGGGTCACTCTAAGAAATGAAGTATCAGTTTTAAAGGCTTTCATTTTAATGTGACTTATTCCAAGGCTGTTCTAGTAGTTCAAATGCTGCTTTAAAAAACTCAGCATAGTTAGAAAACATTCGTAATGTTAAGAGTGAATAAAAGTCACAACCTTATTATGTGTTGTGGTTCTGTAGTAAAGGGTTGGAAACTTATTTAGCAGCAGTTTTCTATAAGAGAAGCTTGGCAAAATGTTGTTCCAGCTAATGATTGCTAGAGGGCAGTGTGTACTAATAATATATTAAAAATGCAGTCATTTAACTAAAAATAGTTTGTATCCTGTTTATTTGAGGACTTCAAGTCATTGCAGTTCTTTTTCTCATCTTTGTTTTTCAGTTTGGCCTGCATGGTGGAATAATAATACTAATGTTGTCTCTTCGTTGCTTACTCAGGAATAGTAATCATAACCTCTTCAGGTTTGCCTAGCCCTCCTGTTCGTAGAATATTACATTTATGAAAATCAGAGAGGAAAATCTCTTCAATAAAAATTTAACGGGTACCTCCTAACTTCAACAGTTTGATTTACTTTTCGTGTTACCATTGATAGGTTTAGTGAGAATGGTTTAGAGTGAAGTGCTTTGCTTTGTAGTCACCTTCCAATAATATTTTTAATTTAAAATTTAGTACTTCAGTTTTGATGCCTCTTCTTGTATTTTTCTATAAGCATGCAGTATACTGTGTGTGAGATTAGGAGTAAGCATGGAACTGCATTGGGTAAAACATTGTAATCAAATGTATGAGAAGGAGGAATAATTTTAAATGCCAAGGCAATAATGTAGTTTAAAAAAAATAAAAAATCATGTCCGTGTACCTGGAAGCAAAAAGGAACCTTAGGCTACTAGGAATGCTTATTTTTCTACTGTATGGAAAGCAGTGTAATGCATAGAAGTAAGCAGGTTAAAGGGAATTCGTTGATCACTAACACCACAGGGCATGTTTCAGGGAACAGGGTATTATTCCATAAGTATACATACACTGAAAGCATTGCAGAGATGTACTCAGGGAAATAGGAGGAGTGTATAAATGAGTCTGAAGTAATGACTTTTTTTTTTTTGAACCCTTAAAATCAATTGGAAGATTGTAGGCTAAGCAAAGTCTGTTCATCATAGCTTTTAGTTTTATGGGCAGTATGGTTTAGATGCTATTAGATGCTCAGATGAAGGTGTAGGACTCAAATCTAGAGAGCTGTGCTAGGGAATCTTTCTGCATATGTGTGCATCATTTCATCAGTGTCAGAACCCAGTTAGGAGTTGATGGAATAAGTAGTCATTTATTAACATAGTATCGATTATATCTTCTGCTGCTCATTTGCTTACTTTCAGGGCAAGCTTAATAAGAGTAGTAATTTGCACTTTTTATGAGCTAAAAAGGAATATATTAAGCTTTATGTCTAACTATAAATCTTCAGAAATGGAAAACAGAGCACGTGAGCTGCGCAGCTGAGTAAAATTTAACAAAGGTAGACTTGCTGTTGCATTCCTAATATGTTGGGACTTTCTGTAGTGTGATGTTTCATGAAAATAGATTCCGCTGCTTTCAGCCCATTAAGTACTTCATTAAAGATTGAGAAACTCTAAAGATGTCACAAATGACTATCTATTCTAATGCATTCTGAATCTTTTGTATATGATGCTGTGGGTATTCTGACTGAAAGCCTGCAGTAATCAGAAGGTTTTCTGTAGCCATTACAGCAGCGGAAGTTACAGTCTCAGAGTAATACAAGTGCAGCCTCAGATTCTTCAGATGAAACATACCCTTAAAGGTCATGTTAAAACCACGTAAATGCATGAGTTGTTGGTAACAGGCATTGTATGCTTGAGTGACTTTGGAGAATGAAACTTGTTACTTCTTTTCAATGAGAAGTATACAATTTAATACATGCTAGCATAAGCAAAAAATGTAGATACCGTTCATTTTTCTGTTGAAAGTTGTGATTTGCACTTTTACTTATTCATATAAAAACATTTTTTCCAGAGTCAAAAAGATATATTGAATCAAGTTGTTTTATGCTTGTTCAGGCACCCTTAACTAATTTTTATTTAGCAGTATATAATGTAAGAGGAAAACTGTGGCAGTTTAAAGGAGCAGGCTCTTGGGTTCTTTAAGGATTTTGGGGATTGTTGAATTGTGGGGGTTTTTTTGGTTGTTTATTTTTTACAAACAAGCCGGCTGACCGTGATGCTGATGGTCTTTGTTTTCACTACGGAATCACAAAACAATGATGTGGAAGAAATGAGAATAGTGACTTAAGGGTGGAAAAAGCTTCTTTTGGTGGCTAGATGTTCTATCATAGTAGTGTTGCCACTGCAGTTATTTCTTATTTTAAATGTATTAATGTCAAGCTTTGCGGTTGTTAATGCAATTAACAATTGACCTAAGCAAAAAATTTAGATTTTAATAAAACATGCTTTTTGTTCTCTTCCCTCCTGCCAACCTCCACCTTTTGCAGCTCTATGCTATTCCATGGTTTCTTACGATGTTTACACGTGAGTATGCTTTCTTTCTTTTTTTCTGGTTAAGTGTTGGATTTCTGAAGGATAATTTTTCTCACTCGGTTGGATAAACTCTTCCTAACTGATGCAGTGTGTGTTATTTAGTAGGTCCTTTGTAATTTGCAGGGTGAGCTTGTGACTTGAGTCTCAGTAGCGCACATCACATTGTACTTTCTGCTCTTATTTGTCAATAATTTCAGTTTTCTTATTTCTGAAAAAGAACTACATCAAATTTGAACTAGATTATTTCATGCATGCAGTACTTAAGAAAGGTGAAATGCAAACTTTTATCCACTGGAAGAAATTACAATAATATTAATGGACACCTTCCCTCACTCTGTTTAGTTCAGGAAGTGGGAAACTTCTTTTTCAAGGCCAACAGAACAAACTTTGTTGTTATTATGTTGGAGTGTGGTATTTGTTCATGTATATTCAGAGCAAAAAGAGCTTTCCAATTTGGTGAGCTTTCAGTAACAGATGAGGAAGTCAGTAATGCAATTTGTGATCTTCTGTTCTCAAATACCTGATATTTGTTCTTTTCATGTCAACATTAGCAGATTACTTCTGAAATATCAAAGAATTTCATGCAATTTCTCAATTGCAGTTCACAGAGTTCTTGACTGTGAAGCACCAGCTGCTGAAGTTGTCCATCCTTTGAAAAACCTGTCATGAGAATCACCACCCCTAAAAAACTGAGGAGTTGGTTCTCTTGGCAATGAATTAAAATTTTAGAACTGTTTAGTTGAAGGATAATGTATTTTAGGAGAGCCACCTTTGGCTTTATGTTTCAAGTGGTGCTGCTTTTATTAGGCCTTGATGTCTGTCTTTTTTATTCTGTCAATTTTTGCTCTATTCTGCTCATTTTCCTTTAATTGTAAGTAGCTGAGTTAATTGATTCACTCATTAATGTCTTCATGCTGGTGGAAATAACTGATACCATTTCTTCGTGCGTAATTATGCTATACCAAAAGAAAAACAAATTGCCTGATTTCTTGTTTGTTTGAAATCTGAAAACCTGTATATTTCAAAGCATTTAATAAGGGAAGAAAATACTGATTGTTTCTGGAGTAGTCTGTCTACATATGAAGATGAACCTGTGTTTAAGCACGTTGAGTCTCATTTGCTCTCAAATAAAAAAGAAATATCCCTTAGACAGGAGACAAAAATGTGTATGACTCCCTAAGAGTGTTTATATAAACTTAATTTTTTTTGTTGTTTTCTTTTTGTGCCTTTTCATTATGCAGATGTCTTTCCTTTGCATAAAATTTTTCACTTGTGGGATACATTACTGCTTGGAAATTCCTCCTTCCCATTCTGCATAGGGGTGGCTATACTTCAACAACTGAGGGATCGTCTTCTTGCAAATGGATTCAACGAATGCATTCTCCTTTTTTCAGACTTACCAGGTATAGAAAACATCATTTTTTTTCCTCTTTGTCTTCTGCAGTGTGTTGCTGAAAAAAATAGGTGCTTTCATTTGAATATGTACTTCAGATCTTTCATATGTTGAAATAATGTTCGGTTTAAGTGAACTCCCTGTCTGTGTATATAAGGGCCTACCTACAGCTTGACCAAGCTAGCAGAAGTCCTTTTGCTCTCATCACTGAGAAACAGGTGAGGTCACTGTTATTTCCTGGGGAAGTTTGGATTAATTCCTTGTGAAATTTAGAGTAATCTTAAATAATTCATCAGCGACTGTTTGTAGGCATTCTACAGTTAGGAAAAAATGCAGCTAGTAGGATCACTTAGTGAAAAAAATAGTTGTGTTCTCAACTCTACCACTTCAATGCTGATACAAGCCTGCTTTCTTTTTAAAAACAATAACGTTTTGCTATGAAAACAGTTAATATAAAATTAGTATATTATGAAAAGCGAAGTAGGTGGCATTGGTGTTTTAAATCAGTTTGCATTTGAAATATATAGCTTTCAAAATGACCCTCAAAACCAGATGGAAGGCTAGGTGAGCATTGTTGTTGACTTATCTGTACAAACAAGTGTTCCATCTGCTATCAAAAAAATTGCAGTTAACCATGAAGGCTGACTCTTATTTCTGAATGAGTTACTAGGGAGACAATAGAATGCATTTGAACTGGGTAAACCATATAAACTGAAAGATGTGTTTCCATTTGTGATCAACTAATATTTACATAATATATGAACTGGAAGTCTGCTGCACCCAGAACATCCCCGTGTTCTTGTATTGCTTCCCTTTCCCCAGCATCTCACCGTGATACAGGTCTTGTTTACGAGGCGACGCTGTTTTAATCACGCAGTCTTTTCTTGAGAAGTATAACATTTGGCTAATTCCTGGACTAATTATAGATTTAGTGGGATATATTCTAACACCAAGCACGCAATTCAAATGTTACTTTAAACAGAAGTTGTTCTTTTTCTGTGAATGAGAGAATAAAGTCTGAAGGAGCTTTTAATCTTAAAAAGCTTTCACTAAGCGCCACAGTCTCCACATCTGCAGAGTTTGGAAGCTTAGCAATAGTATCCAGCATGGCGGCAAGCAGCCTGAGTTCGTAGTTCTGTAAGTTAGTCTTCAGAGGTTCAGCAGCTTCTCACAGATGAAGTTTCTGGCACAAATTCTTTATCCATCTGTATACCAGTAAATGAATATCTGGTTTCCAAATTTTACTTTTTTGCTATTTTTCAGTTTAGTTTCTACTACACAATTGCTATTTTACTGTTCAAAAGAAATTCAACTAGCCCATTCCATGCATTTGCCTATGCTGATTCACTTCATTTTCAGTCTGCATGCTCAGTCATTTCAAATTCCTTTATTAAATTCAACTGGATACCTTCAGGTGGTTTGAAAGGTAAGTGCTAAACTAAAAGACTGTCTCTCTCCTTCCCTTGTCCTATCTCATACATTAGCTGTATATCTTAGTTAAATATAGGTTCATTAATATTTTACTTACTGTCTTGCCTGAGGTCATTTCTCCCTACTTTTTTTTTTCCTTATATGCTTCTAAATTACATATTCCAATTTATCTTGAACCAGCTGATTTGCTGACAGATGAAGTACTCGGTGCTGAGGTCATGTGTAAGAACACATTAGTTCTCATAATACATACCTGTTTGTATTGTAAAATTAAATCACTGATGTCTATAGTATCATAACACCTATGCTTTCTACTGATTATAGTTTGTCAATTTTACTGATATTCCAGTAGGAAACATTTTAGTAGAATGGTGTTAATTTCTGGGGAAAAAATTAAAAAGAAATTTAAAAAAAATTAAGTGTCGGTGATGTCTGTAGTATTTTGGATCTCAGCAGTGACGCTGTTGAATATTGTGAGATTAATCCAATGCGTATCATAAACGGAGTACTCGAGAGGTTAAAAAAAAATAAAAATAGATTGAGCATGAGAATGATGATGCTAGCATAATTTAGAAATGCAACATTACCGTTCTGGCATTTCTGTTATCAGTAACTTCTCTGGACATACAATTATGATGGCCTTGTACCTTCTTTTTCTTACCTGGCTCCTATTTCTAATTAAGCATTGACATAACTGTGTCTTGCAAATAGGGTTTCCATTATTTCGTGTAAAATAAACGGTGCGCCATGCCTGAGAATTTTCTGAAAGTAATTTACAAACAACCTGTACCTGAAAAGAGGTCAGCCTGAGAAAGAGATGGTTGTTTAAAACATCTGCAATAATTTCAATCTAAAATTAACTGTTCCTCAACATCCTGATACTCTCATGGTTTTTAAGTTTTCTGTCCACCAGAATGGCTTCTGTCAGGCTACCAGTGAAAGTGTCTTGCTTTTTTTTAAACATTTCTTTTTTTATATTATCTTTCTCTAAAAACTATATTTTAATTGGGGAAAAAAGCACCACTGCTTTATTTTCAGTTCACATAATTTCAGTTCACTGTTGAGTTCAATGCAACAGTTTCAATTGTAGTTTAGAAAAGCTAATGATACCAGTAGGAAGAAGGAGCATGGTGCCATTACTGGTTACTTGATCCTGAAAACCCTTCACAGTGCTTGTCGTGAAGCCTGGACTGTATTTTATCTGTATGATGAACATCACTTTCTATTTTCGGGATCTGTACTGGAAATTTCAGTTTGTCAATATTGAAAACAGGTACTTGTTCACAGTTTCTATACTTTGCCTATTACTTCATGTTGAAATAGGATTCTGGCCAAGAGGTGAAAAATTAAATCATGCCAATTCAAAACTCCATGTATATGAATTTCTCTGAATAGAGATAAAGATGCAGGGAAACTTAAGGCTTTATTTGCTTGTTGGAGGGAGAGTAACACTGTATTTGATACTGGATCAGGATTTTAACTCCTGGCCCACTCAAGTTTATGTGTAAAACTTGGGAATTTGCCTTAAAGTCTCCTAAAACATAAACTTCTGAAGAGCTTTGGAAGACACTGGGAGGGTTGCTTTAATTTTATTTTCTATATGATGAACAGGCACTCTTATTTCAAGGGTGCGTTTCTGTGTTTGAGAGCTGTCATTTTATCCAGGTAGTAAACTGTTGCCTATGCCCATACTTGTAAGGGAGACAGAAACTAAATGAGTCACTATACGAAGGGGATTTAGTTTTCTTCATACGTCAATCACAATTCCAGATTTTAGGAGCAATAACATCATTCATAATTTTGATGTTCTTTAGTAGTATTTAGTTCTAACAATATTATTGTATATTAGGAAATCTATATGAAATATTTGTCAAAATAATTGGTGAATTAGGAGCACTGGAAAATCCCTCTACTGTAACAACAGATGTCCTAGACCCTGGTGAGGCTGTACAAAGGGGATATTTCAGCAACTGCAAAAACTTACTTAAAAATAGATTCTTTAGTATATTGTTACCCATCTGACGTACAACAAGAGAATATGGCAGGGGAAATAGGAATGGCACTACTGATGTGGTGCCAACAGGAGGAGCAGGACTCTGCTTTCAGACCAGTGCTGACCTCTACTATGCTTGTTTGGTTGTGGCTGCATATTCTGTATAAAACCTACAACCTAGATGGCCATGCCATGCATTGAGGACTGGCTACATAGTTAACTTTACTTTAAAATATGCAATTTTTCATATAGCATAGTTGTTAAAATCTTGACATTAGTCTGTGCTTTTGAGTTGTATAATCTACACTATGATTATTCTATCATGGTTTGATTACAAAGTTTGTTATAGTACAAAGTCACTAGCACCTTCTGCTAAGAAAACAGACCAAGGAATGAAGCATCTAGATATATACAGATCTTTGCAAATGGATCAAGGATCGTGTAGGCAAATTCACTGATTTAGTGCAGTGTAGGGTCTGGCAAGCAGATATTCCTCAAAAGGTCCATGGAGTATAGAGATAGCTGAAACATAGAGATTTGTTTTGGACTTGAGAAAGGATACACTAGCATATAAGATGGTGACAGATGCTATCAGTGAATAAGTGAATGCAAAGCCCAGGCATCAAACTAAACATGCTGTCATACATATAATCATTGCAGGTTAGTTTGTTCAGTAGCCCCGTCTTTGTGGACAGAGGAATATTTGGGTGTTATTTCTATACACCTTAGGATGGTGTCTTTTTTGCAGTCTTTGGGCTAGCGGTGCTTTTAAGGGAAGAACCTCAGCCTCAAATAGAGCCCAGAAAGACTAACTGTAGGAAAAAAATCCAGTGCAATGAGAAGCTGCAGTAAAACTGCTGGAGTGGAAATGTAGAAGATTCTGCTCTGTGAGATACAGGCATGAGGGTTAAAGCTGCAACATGTGGTCAAGTATGTTACTATGAGAGTACTACAGAAATAAATGATTCTCCAAGGAAGAGCGTTTCCCTAAAGTGAAAAACAGTTGTATCTTTCCATTGTAGTATTGTGCCAAAATGGTAATTCAGTGGTGGTGAAAATAGTATAAATGCTTAGAAGGATTACATCCAGTTCAGAAATTGACTGAACATGAAAGAATAGTGGGAATTCTACACTGGTATTGTATTTTATATCAGTTTTGACTGATATCTTTAGATATATATCCAACCCCTGGGTAGGTACTGTTTTACTTTTCATTGTTTTTCTGTTATGAAAATACTTCTTCTACCCACACCTGCAATTCATACACCTTTATCTTGCCAAAATTTCTGGTGGTTCAGTGTTTATTTAGTTAAGACTTGGCAGGCAAAAGAAACTGCATTTGTCCACCAAGCTCCCATTAAGCTTGTGGTTGCATGGTGCCTGTTTCCATTTGTTTCACCACTTCTAGGCTGAAACTGTTAACTTTGAGGTCAAACACTATCTTGGAATAGATGGGAAGGAATGTGCTGAGGTCTTCCATCTGTGAGTGAGAAGTAGAAAAACCAAGGTAATACACTGCTTTGAATAAGTTTGGGCTCTTTTCATACAGTTTTGAAAATATTGTATAGCTCAGATTAAGGCTCTGGGGAAAAGGAGTCATAATAGTTCTTTTAAAAGCAAGGGTTTTTTTTAATATATTCAACTGCATGTCAAAATATTGACATGTGGCTTTGTTTTAGCTTGCCTAAGTTCAAAACTGTTGTCCCTTATGGAAGATGACAATGTAAGTTGATTTATCATGGCATTAGTGAAACTGGCCTGCTTTTTCAAATTACTGTGTATCTCAAGAAAAACAATTTGGTCTCGGTCACATGATGTGCATTCAAATGGTGCTATAAGTATAACAAAAAAAAAATACATTGGAAATATCAAAAAGTATCAGAATTAGAAAGGAAATCGCTTTTCAGTTTTCTTTTTCTTTGAAAGATCTAGGTCAAACTAATATTTAAGGAAACATCTTTTCAGGGTATTCATCTTTGTCATTGTGTTAAATGGCTTTTTAAAATGCAGGTGTCAGGTGTATTTTACACTGCAATCTGCAAAGATACATTGTCACTAAGTAATGACGCAGATGAAGCAGAAACGCTGCATAGCTGCTAGTAACTGTTGGGTTTTTTTAATTGTTTTTATTTTTCTAATGGCTGACAGCCAAGGTTGGGTTGGGAGCTGGCTTTGGTACAGAATCAGAGTAATTTGTTAGGGCACACCTGCTCACTAAGGCCATTCTGTTGTGTCAAACTATACTAATATCGCTTTACCTTTAAAACCACTTGTAGCTACATGAACAGCAGTTCTATTTATAGATTCCACCTTCTTGAGACTGAAGAGAAATGCTGCGATGGGTGAAACACTAAAGAAAAAAATTCTTTATTTTGCTCGTATTAGTGTTCTTGCTACTCTAGTTGTCAGTAGTAGAAGAAAACAGAATATGTATCCTTTAGCAAAGAACTGTCTAATGCTGTATTTTATCAAAGAAGAGGAAAAAATGAATTAATCAGTAGAACTTTATGCTGATGCCTTAAAATCAATATGATGCACAACTTATGCCTCCTCTTTCTTGATAGAAGCTATATGTATTCATCATAGCAAAAGGGGACTTGAATAATACACTTGTTAGTCATACAGGATTTTGTAGACTTCTAGTCTGGAATAAAATCCAAGTACATGGAGCTAGACTGGCAAGTATTTCTAGGCACAGAAAGACAAAATTTAAGCCACTTTTATTGGAGGTTTTCCTCTAGATGAAGTGAAAATTTATATGTATTATGAAGATATTTGGGGAAAATCTTTCCCTCTTGTTTGATTTCATTAGAATTATGTCAGCTGCTTCAGGATCAGTGCTTAGAAAGCAAGAGTGTGCAGTAGATTTTTTTTTTCCTTCCTCAATTACAGGAAACGTTGCTGACAGAGCAAGATGCCTGATAGGGTATTTGCTAATATTTTTGCTGCGCTGAATGTTTGTTTGCCTGTGCAGTTATTCCCTATGACCTTTAGTTCCCTACTTGTTAATTAAGGAGTGATTTTTATTGAGCTGTACAAATAAAATTAACCAGTCTTGTCAGGGTGACTTTCCAGGAAGATGGGAGTAGCAAAACTCAGTACCATTTTTCACTATGGAAACAGAGCAGAGTTTGCACAGGTTTGTTGAGCTGGTGCTGTGCTTTGGCAGAGCTGAGGGGTGAGCTCTGGGAGGTACAGCAGTGTTAAAATTAAAATGTACATTAGCAGTACATATCTGTGTTATTGTAAATACACTTGTGGTGTGTTTTTAAATTCAGCCTTGTTAATAGGTGTACACATAACTACTTAAATACAGGATTGGAACAGCAGTGTAGTCTGAGAGCCAGTAAAATCTTTCTGCTATAATAAGACCCGAGGAATAAGGTGTCTGTAAGGGAGTTCTCAGCTCTCTCGTAGTTTGGAATATATGTTGGGTTCCTTTACTTCCCAGTGTTCAAAGAATTTAAACTCTCTCCTTTTAATTTGCACCAGGCTTTTGATTGTGTCTATCCATATTTCCTTCTTCTTAATATACTAAGATCTGGATTCTAGTACAATCAACAGAAAGAAAAAAGCTAATCATGGAGAACTAATGCAAGATTTGTACATAAAGCTAAGGCTTTGTTGATACTGCATGCTCTGAACAAGTTTCAGAACTGGATTGCTAGCAGATTGTTCAGGAAGAACAAGTATCACAACTGGGAAAAGCTCACATTGTATGTGAAGAATATTGTCTGTATTTTGCAAATTGTGAAAAATGGACTAAGTACACATCAGAGGTGTGTCATGTGAAACCTATGAAAAGTCTAGACAAGTATCTGTAGGGCATAGGTTAGTCCCATCTGATTTGGCTTTAGAGCAAGGTGAGGATCTAGGCAATCTCATGCTGTTTCTTCCATCCTTATACTTAAGGGAGGAAAGAGACGAGAAAAAAGCATTTTTCTTTTTCATCAGCATCCCATCATCTGTTTTGTATGTTTTTCAGTCAGTGATGTGCATGCCAGTCCTATCATCTGCAAGAAACTTTCAGTTCATGCTTCAGCTTGAGGCAGAGCTGTCTGACAACTTGCAGCTGTCTCATTCAAGCTGTTGAAGTATGTGAATTAAGAGTTGCAGGGCAAATGAATCCAAGTCAGAGCAGTAGAAAGGCTTGTAGGGGCTGGCTATAGTCTGGGCTGCTGTTGGGATCTGAGCAGGTATCTGTGAATCCTCTGGGCATGTGTTTTGGAGAGTGATTGACTTGCTGGCTTTTGTCTTGCTTGTGGGACAGCTGGGGAGAGAGGGAAGAAGGGTTTGGCATTTGTGTTCTTCATCCATCTGAAATGGAAGCTCCTCTGTTGCCTCTCTTGTTCCAGCAACTGATACAAGTTAAAGCATATCAAGGTAGTCTTAAATCCCTTTGGGCTAGCAACACATGATACTCAAAGTACAGAGGGACTCCAGTGGCTTTACAGGCTGTGGTAAAAACCTGTTATATTGTGTGTGAGTTTATTTCAGCTGTTGTTTTATTTCAGAGGGAAGCGAAAGGCCAGTTTTGAAAAGCTGAATAATGTATAACGTTGACAGTCATGTGGTGACGTTAAAGCTTATGTAGAAAAATAACTTATATGGGTTTTTATACTCACAAGAATAATTTATATAAATCAGTTAAAAAAAAAATGTGTATTTTGTACAATGATGCTGAAATCCTAGTCAGGAGTTCAGAGTGAAACAGAATTTTTTAATCTTTGAGTGAAATATTTTTGGTAAAACCTGAAGAAATAGTTGCTAACATGGGAAAGCTATAGGTTAGGCTTGTTTGTTGTTGTTTAATTGAAATAAAATGTAATTAACATGGATCTGTAGCTTATGTCTTCTGTGAACAAAAATGTGTTGACTAAATCTTTTTTTCTTCACTATGTCCACATGCATGTTTGAGCTTACATCCGTATGAGGCTGCAAAAGTTCCTCACCTCGATGTGTTTCTAACGAGTTCTTCCTCTAAGCTGATCCCTGATATTTTGTAAACGTGTCCTTTTGTACATTTTCTGAATGATTATCATCAAGCAATGAAGTTCTTCCTTACTCTTAAAGTATGTCTTGTTTTGCACAGTAGCCTACATCTGACTATTTACATTTTACTGTGTTGATTCTGGCCATTTCTGTTGCTGGCCAGTATCCTAATCTGATGTTACGGCTCATTCAGATGTCTTTTACATTTTGTTGGATTGTAGAAATTTCTGCCACATGCACTGGCACACTTTGTGTAACTCTTTAAAACAATTTTGTGTTGGAGCATAATGATGAACCGAACTAGTCCAAGATGGATTATAGTCCATATGTAATCTGTTTCATTCTTCCTTCTCAGCAGGGCATAGGATGTCAGATCTTCATGATTTTTTTTTTATTCCAAGTTGCAGAAAAAAAAAAGAGTAATGCAGTCTAAGACCAAGTAGCCTGTCAGTGCTGCATTGAAGTTACTATATATAATATAGTATATATAATATAATCTATATTATAATCTGTCTGAAGAAACAGTGCTGTGGTTTTTGCCTTTGCTTCTGCATCCAACCATTTATCTAGCTGAGAGCAACTTCTGTAAACCTGCTCTGCTACATAAAAAAATGTGGTGGTCTCCTGATTGACAGCACTTGTCTTTGTGACAGATCTTGAAATATGCACACCTTGCATCCATGTATTAAGAAAAGCAGAGCATTCTAATTTTTTTTAATTTGTCAGCATTAGCTGACAAATGTTTAAAATAAATGAGTGATATTTATGTTGCCTTTGAAATTCCTTTCTCAAGATGCATTGAAAGGGATGCTGATGTAAATGACAGTCCACAAAACAGTGAAATAGTACAATTATCCTGTGGTGTATGAAATAAATTTTATGAAAAGAATAATTCTGCATTGACCTTTCCATTTATAACAACCCTTTAGCAGTAATAGATAGAGAGATATTGGATGGAAATGTCACTTCTCTTACTAGATTTGTCCTTTTAATTATCTAGGCACAGTGTATCTTTTTATGAACTGCAAGAAAATCTAAGGTTTATGGCCTTTCCACCCCTATTTCTTCTGAGAGCAGAAGAAGATGCTTTGTCGCACAGAGGTCTACTTTCCTATGTATGTGGCTGTGTGGGGAAAGCTGAGGTTGCCTGGCAGAGTAGTAATAAGTTATTTGTGATGGAGAGGTCAGACCAAGCCCATAATTCCGGGCTGCATCCAGAATGCAGGAGCAGTTTATTTTGGCCAAACTTCTTAACTCATGTCTTGTTACCCAAGGAAAGGCCTCTGGAATTGGTTAACTGCACACAAAGACTGGGTCTGTGTACATTTTTCTTAAGAGCAAGCCTTTCATGTTACTTTTTTCCCCATTCATTGCTTTCGCTTGGTGGGAAGAAAATTTGCACACGCAGTTTTCCTGTAAAAAATAAAAAGTTCTATGTGTGCTGCTATCACGGGTGCCTGTTAACCAATGCTTTAAAATATGTATTTCAAGAGCGGTCTACTTCTCTGCTGAATCTGTAATAAATACTAAATAGAACAGTGGGTAAATAAGGTGAGCCAGCCATTTCAGTTGAGACTGTTGACAAAGAAAGGCAGACTCTTTATACAGAGTAGTATTTTAGAATGAACAGACTAAAACGGGTGGTATCTTAAAGCAGCAATAAAGTTTAGTTCAGAAAATGAGCAAGGTATTTCAATAGGCTTAATAGTAACAAACCCAGGATATTAATGTTAGATTATTTCCCCCCACCCACACACCTTTTCCAATTCCCATGGGCTTTGCATGTTTAAAAAACAAGGAAGGAAAAGGCTTTGGATGCCAAACAGTAGAGTAGCTAGCTGTTGCCACAGAATTGTTTTCTCTAGAATTGGTTGCTGCTTGACTGCTCAGTTGATCTAGAACATAAAGGACTGGTGTTTTGAAATGAAACTTGTCACTTCTAGTTTCTAGGTACTTTGGTACCAGTTTTGACTTTTTGAAATGCAGATGCTTTCTACTTTAGGAAAACCAGGCTGCTTTAAGATGTACTAAAATTTAAGATGAGAACTTATTTTTATAGTACTTATATATAGTACTATATATATAGTACTTATATATAGTACTTTTTAAACCTGTGCTTAATTTTTTTTTTCAGTGCGTACTTCAGTTAATGACTTAATGTTATGTCAGCACATTTTCATTATAGATTTTCCAGCAGAATAACTTGTATGAATAAAAATGGAAGGCACATGCTTCTTAAACTTCAAAACACACCACTAGTGGGAACTTAGAAAACACAGAGATGCTGTGTGTTCATCTCTGTGCTTGAGAAGGCACTCCCCATTCGTTCTAGATGTTTTTGTTCACTTTGTTCTGCCACTTGGAGATTTATTCAGAGCCTTCTCTCAAAAGGATGTTCATCTAAATTGTTTGTGTATGACAAGTAGTCTGGCACCCTGGTGAAGTACTCTCTGTTCATTTGTTCTCAGTCCTGATCAAGAGTCTAGGCACTGACTTCACATATTTACACATCTGACTTAGCAACAGTATGTGTTTAATAATTTGTAAGCTTCTCGTTGGTAACACAGGGTAATACTTGAGAGCAGGAAAATTGCAAGAAAGATTAATACTATGCAGATGCAAAGCCTTGGTGTGAAAAAAGAAATAATAAGAAGAAAGAGCATTTAATGGACTGAATCATTTTTCAAATGTTTGTAAGGGCATGGGAAGAAATCAAAACTGAAGTAATGCTGTAGACCCTCATTAGCAAAAGGTAAGAGAAAAGATCTTATCTGGTGAGGCCGCAAAAGACTCCATTGCATTTTCTTTACTGGTGGGAAGTGATCTTTCTTCAACCAAAATTTCAAAGAGAGGTTGAAGACAGGCTTGGAGGTTACTCAAGTGTGAAGTTAGTTCATGCGCTGGGCCTAACTAAATATTCTGTAAATTATTTACACCACTTTGAAGTCTTCCTACATTCCACTGTCCTGAAACTAATCAGTCTTTAAAGAAAGAAAAGTAAATGCTTTTGCTACTGATACTCTCTTCTACCTTGTTGAGTGATAAATATTGCTCTTCCTGTGTGTATGCACACGCACACATCTGCGTGTGTACATAAACATTTTGTTCTCTGTGGGAACTGCATCCTTTTTATTTTTATTTTTTTGCGTTGCTTGGAAACCTATTAATGAGCTGGCAGACTCCAAATTGCTGTTAGGTTTTTGATGGCCTCACAAACCATTTAAAATTCCCACTTGTTCCATTGAGTTTTATTTTTAAGCATAGCCATTGACCACCTGAATTACTGCTTGGAAGAAATTAGAAGCCACAGAGCCAGGAATCACAGAACAGCAGACAGAAATTTTTTGATTCACACCCTGAAATAGGGCAAATATTATCTTTTTTTTTTTTTTTGAGGAATCTGTTGCTGAATTTTTTTATTTATCAACATGGAGTCCTTTTGGAATTCTAGAACTTGTTTATAGGAAAAGGTAGTCTGTGTCAGTTTTTAACTCTGTCGATCTCAATTCCTGCTTTTATCTCTTTCATAGCTTTCTACTTCACATGAAGTTCCTATTCCATTCCCCCAGTTCTTTGTTTTCAAATTCAGATGTTTGTAGGCCATTATGTCCTTTCACAGCTGAAACCTTCTCATGCTATTAATTATTGTTCATAGTTCTGTTGCTCTTCTTTTAAACAGCTTGCTGTGTTATCATGCATACTTGGGCATAAAACTAAAGCTTAAAATGTCTTTGCTAGTTTGTCATAAAGGTTGCTAAGTATTTGAATGGCAAGGTATTTTTGGAAACTGTGCTTTTTAAAGGAGAGAGACAGCAGAATAGATGGATATGCATGTATTTATCTAGCAATATCATAGCTAGATTTCTTGATTTTCACATTTTTTTGTTACACTTTTTGTTTTTTTCCTTGATCAGAGATTGACATTGAGCGTTGCGTTCGTGAGTCAATCAACCTGTTTCGCTGGACCCCGAAGAGTGCTACATACAGGCAATATGCACAGCCTCCTCGACAAGCCAATGAGAGCAATGGCACAAGAAGTTCAATGTCCTGCTTTTCTGTAGATTATCAGGAATCACCTAGAGGCGACCTGGTAAGTGCCCTAACAAATGGAGGGGAGAAGATGAGTGATGCAGCCTGCCATGAGAAAATCACTCACCACTCCCCCATTATCAAATGCATTAGAGTTCATCCTTACCTTGTTTTAGAGGAAAACTTCATATGTTATGTATGTTTGTTTCTTTGCCATAGACCTTCTCTGTTAGTCTCTTCCTTGTGTCTGTAGTACTCACGTAAGAATTGCAATTGGATGTTCAAACATTCATGGGGGGAGAAAAGCTGTTGTTATTCCGCTAAGGTAGTCCTTCCAACTCAGTACAACTTCTAGGAGTGTTGTTAGTGCCAATATTGTCTGTGTGTGTTTTGAGGAATGGTTTTTTTGTGACATTTCATTGTTTTTTGTCTTTTCTTTAATGAATATAACAATTTTACTTCTGCTTTACCCTTGTGTAGCAAAAGGGCCTTGCCATCTACTAATATGTTTTTGATCTGGGCATTACAACCACTCTAGAGCTGACTTTACTTCACTTGTGCTGTGAAGTGGTCACTTGCAGCCATGCTACCTGTTCTAGGACTTTCTTAGTTCCTTACTGATTTTCCAACTCTTTTGATAGCCCATACCACTCCATCACAGTGTAATGAGGAATGTGGTGGTAACGTTTTCTTTTGTTTGAGGGTTTTTTTGGCTTTTTTTGGTGTAAAGCAGTAAGGAGATACCCACTAAACTTCAGTCACAGGTATTTAGATTGTCACTACCAAGCATGAGGGTTTGACACTTTTCATCACATACTCTGATTTATTTATCAGCTAGTGCATGGGATTAGAGTCTCTGCCACGTTATTAATTGCGATGAAAAATCCAGTGCAGTGAATTTAACTGCTCTGAAATGTAGTGCTTTATTCTCAGTTTTGTTCTGTTTTTCTGAGCAGGAAGTAAGAAGTTTTTTTTGGTAACGCAGGATATTTAGTTTTGTTACACTTTACTGCTTTGAACTTAAACTTCTTTGATGTACCTGCCAGTGAAATCATTTCTTTCTGTGCCGGATCTCTGCCTCTCCCCACTCTTCCAGCTCTGTGGTGTTTTTTGCTACCACAGCAGACCATTGTCCAGGTTCTACCTGCAGAACTACAAACAGCCTTTGTCTCAGGAGAAAAATAATAAAAAGAACAGTTTCCCACTAAGAACTAGGTAACTGGAAAGTGATGCAGGTAGCTCTGACTTTTTTCCATCTTGGTATGCTAGGTTAAAGGTATGGCTCAAGTTGTTTTGAGAGGTAGTTGGTGAGTTATGTCTTGGCAATAAAAAAAATAGTGAATAGGGTTTTGTCTGTATAGCTATTAATTTCAGCAATTATTCCATTTTTTTAGTAAGATCTGATGTTTGTTTCTTTTGTGAACTACACCATCAGAAAGGTGCTGTTGATTTGAAATGATTTCTTTCCCTCCTCTCAGCAGTATAAATCTTGTCAGTTTTTTAAATGAATTAAATATTTTTTTCCATCTGTGTTCTACAATCCAAATTCATTCATGGATACATTACAAAAGTAGGGGGACAGTATCCATAGTATATACTTGCCCTGTCTATTTTGTCAGTTGCATTAGGTTTGTCTGTCTTTTTTTCCCCAACTTCTACAGACCTAAGCTGTGTATTGTCACTTCAGTATATCTGAATACTTAAATAGCTCTTAAACTTGAGTATATTCTGTCGTCTTTTTTTCTGTACTATAGTTTTCTTTTTATTTCTATTACTGTATTTTCTGGAAGTCTTAGCCACAAATCCAGGACACCAAGAGCTAGACGTGCAAATGCAGAACAAAAAGAAACTCCAAAGAACTTGCAGGATTTAAGAAATAATAGGTGAGACATAAAGGCAACTGGGAAGAAAAATGAAATGACACGAGCACTGGTGATTGTCATACAGAAATTTCAGCCAGCACAACTGCTGCTATGTTCTTCTGGCGATGCGTATAGGGGCTTTCAGTGGGAGCTAAGGATTGCAAATTGATAGAATAATTCAGATGGGAGGTCATCTGGTACAAATTCCAGCAGAAAACAGACAAAACACTGAATTTAGATGTGCTTGCCAAGGGCTTTGTCCTGTCACATCACAAAAACTTCCAAGGAAAACGATTATGCAGTCTCTTTTTATAGCCTGATCCAATCCCTCACATTCTTAACTGTGAAAATGTTTTCATCTGTGTGCTTGCTTTTCTTAATGTATGTCAAGATAGTAAATAGATTAGTTTCCATAGTCCTGTATGTGCTCGTGTCTTTCTGTGTCTAGGCAAAAGTGAAGACATTTGGAAGCAGTGCAGAGGTGAAAGGGAGAAAGCAGCAATGATATAGTAAATTGGTAAATAGAGCAAAGATTTGTATTTGTAGCAGAGAAAAACATCTATTGTTTTGGGTCAGGCAAAGCTTCTTGTGTTTCCCGAAAGATGTGTTGGGGTCTTCTTTCTTTTTCCCAATAGTAATTTTATTTTCATACCAGAAGTGATGTTTGTTTATAGTGCTGGTAACTAGACTCTTCCATCCCATGATTTCCAAGAAATTAAGCTGATGTTTTCACTGTTTCGTGGAGAAGAAAAATAAATACTACAACTTTTATTGCCTTCCCTTTTGTTTCTGCTTTTTGTTTAACAGCAGAACACTTGTGATTCATTGCAGCATAACTGATGGTTTAACCTCTTTTGAAGCTTAAGAGATCTACTGTAGTTTGGAGTTGTTGGGGTTTTTTAGCTCGTTACATGGAGGAGGGCTCTGTTATTCTTACAGAAATTTGTGAACATTTTAGCTTTTTTCTGTAGGTAAGAGGAACCTATCTCATGGACACTGGTAAGGAAGCAGGTTCATATATGATGTTCTGGGGTTTAAATTTTTGGTCTCTTTTATACTTACGTGTCAGATTTGGAGATAGGTATGTTTATATTAATATTCTTCTTACTGAAATCTGCTGTTTACGCCCAAAGGTTGTGGGTATTTTGGTTGTGTTTGTGTGTGTGTGTGTGTGTGTATGTGTATGTATGTGTATCTGTTAATCCTGGAACTGTGTGTTTCTACAGTCCTGTCCTCTGCTAGTGTTTGCTGCCTTGGGAAAACTTTTTTTCTACTTCAAAGCAGTGGAGTCTGATTTTAATCTTCAGTACACACCATAGCCTGAAGGAGTTCTCTAAAACTCCTCTGTGTGTCCTTTCTGGTCACTCTAGCTTTAAAAAAAAAAAAAAAGTACTTTGTTTCCTCATCTGTTTAGTTGGTTCATGTGAAGTAAGCAGCTTGCACTACACTTATATCCCATTTTATATTCATGGGCCACCTCTGTATTTAAGGATGGGAAGAGCAGGAAATAATTCCTTTGAAAACAACGTGTTTAGTTAATTTAATTCTAAACACTATCTGTCTCCTACTCAGGTACTTGTATTTTCCTTTTAAGCTGCTTCAGTTTTTTTCTTAAGTGATTTTTATTGGCTACTCAAATATTTGTGTATATTTGCACATTACAGTGCTTTGGTTAATAATAGCATGAGAAGAATTTGCCCCTGGATGAGCACTCTTCTCCCTAAATCAGCAGTCAGTAAAACAAACTGTTTTGACTCTTTTTTTTTTTATTATTAGCTCTGTTTAGTTTTCATTTTTAGTGACATCTATTTGCAGCTTTGTAAATAGGCTTGGGTGCTCTCCTCCCTCCCAGGCTCATGTGTTGCTTAATCTTATGCTCTTTCAGCCAATAAGCATATTTTTACTGAGATAAAATCTCAAGGAGGAAAGAGTTTCAGAGAGGATGAACATACGTCTTAAGTGGATTAGCATGTGTATTTTTAGAAAGATAGGATGTCAAAAATAAGAATTAAAAAAAAATCCCTTAAATTTATCACTGAATTTTAATAGCAGACTACTCAAATTGGTCTTTAACTTCTTCTTGACCAGTACAGTGATGACTTTTTCCTTACTTACCCTGGTGCATGAAACTTGCCTTCATGCCCTACAAAACCCCCACGTGTTGTTCTTAAACATCAAGGAGTCAGAGACAGATACTGTTTGTCATATAAAGTTTTCTGCTGTGCCTTGATCTCCCTTCTTATGAATGTAGTAGATGTTCACATTCTCTCCAGCTACCTGCATACTTCTGCAGGATGCAGTTCCTTTATCTCTCTGTTTCTCTGCTAAAATGTTGCTCTTCTACCCAACAGAATCTTGTACTTCGAATTTGTCTTGAGTTCAGGTTCTGTAAAGCATTAACTGAACAAGATAGAAATTAGCTTCTTACATAATAAGTTTTATGTATATATATGTATAAAACAAATTTGAGTATGCCTCTGCTTCTGTTTTTCTGATTTCCTGCTAATGGCTGAAGTAAGAATTTGGGTTTACTTTTGATTTTCAGATTGCCTTGGTTGAAATATCATCTTCTGCAAGAAATATTTAACTAGGCACATGATAATTAACTCATCATATTCTGGAAAATATTCTTAGAAATTTTTGAAAGCTTAAAAATTTTCTGTATATTTGGTAGCTTTTCAAAGGAGTGGTGTCTTGTTTGTTTTGAAACTCATAAGCCAGGCAGCCATCAATCAATGCAAGGAGCAGAAGTGCAAGGAAACCTCTGCTTCCAGTGTGCTGGTTTTGCAGATTAAATTAACTGAAGGAAGTCTTGTAGCACATCTTTCACACAGCTTGATTTGAAAAATATGAATGTATTTCATTACATTTTAGGACTTTTTCCAGTAGAAAATAAGGCATTACATCAATTACTGGAGTAGATAAAGCAAGAAGTAGATTGACTTAGGAAATAATTGATGATAAATGTTCATTTTAGAGTCTCTAATGAATGTTGTGGTTGTTTATTTGAGTTCTAATATAAATATTAATTATTTTAATTGAATGTAAGCTGATTGTAACAAATGTGCTCTATTTTCATAGCTGAGACGGAATTAAATGAGTACGTTTATAAGGACATAAATATGATTTAGATGAGATTTTAATAATTTGTTAGATGCTCATTTAGATCATGTTCAGATATTGTAAACATATTTTGTGCAGGAGTTTTGGTTTCAGGAGTCTCCTTGTGACGTATTTATCTGCTGTAAATATAAATGAGGCAGTTGGAGCAGCCAGAGTGCTCTCTGCAAACCTTAGCCTCAGGTTCTGGAGTCACTGATTTCCCCATCCCATTCCTTCTCACAAACCTTTGTGTTTATACACACTTTGAAGTTGAAAGCTGATTGTCTTTGACCTTTTTGCCCTCTCACAATTGGGATTCCATGACTGATTAACAAATATGCTTTTTTTTTTTTCCTAAGTATACCTGTAAAAATAAATAAAGTCGGCAGTTCTTTCTTTGCGTCTTGTGGGCGAGTTCTTTATTTTTAACATCACTACCATATGATGGTTTTTAAATCACTTCTGGTTTGAAAATTGTTTTAAAATCAAATTTGAGGTTTGATAACCATTTTAATGGTCGTTTTTACTTTTATTTTTCTTTTTTACCATTGCCATGTTACTGAAGAAAATAAATCTGCTTAAAAAATCTTAAGCAGAAGCTGCTGTATGGCAAATTCAGGAGTATGGCAGCTACTGGTTTGCCATTGGTGGTAAGAGTTTGGATTTGAGCCAACTCTGTTTCCTCTCCTGTGTTTGATTGTAACCTCTAGTGGAATGTATCCTGTGAAAAGACATTGCTGGGGGTGCATGTGATACCCTAGTAAAGTAGCCTCTGGTTAGTCATTACCAAAGTGAATTACTAGCACTGAAAAGGGAAGAGTAGGAAAAACAGAATTTACAAAGTATCTCTGTCAGTGTTACACCTTCCCATCTGCGCTCACCACTCAGCTGCTGCTGGCAGTCCCTCAAGTGTCACTGTGGTTTTTATCTGTACTTCTTTGGCCAGCAATGACAGATGCAAATTTTCCCTATTGATTATTGATGAGTGATCTCTAAGCTGTGTGGTCTGGTATGCCTCCATTCTTGAAAATTCGGTCTTGTGTGAATGTTTCTTTCCACAAGTAACTGGTCCTATGATTTCAGTTTTAACTAGAAAGAATTCCTTGTTTTGTCTCACTGAAATGTAATAATAATATTTTTCAAACTCTTAATCTTTTTTAAATTCACCTTCAATGCATGGAGAATATTTTGAAGCAGTTACATACCTCAGTGTTTTAGTAATTTCACTGGTAATTATTTGTCAGTATTCTTAACTACATGATGTAAGCTAACGTTTAGATTTTCCTCTGAGAAATGAGTAAGGAGTGAGCTTGCGAGTTTGTAAGGAGAGTGAAATTTCAGGCTGTAGATGTCCCGAATTTCAAGATGTCTGTCTGAAGACACAGTTATCCCTTTTTCAGTTCTTGCTCTTTTTACGCATTTTAGCCCCAGCCCTGGTTGTCTTTGAGAGGGAGGACGACAATGGAACTGTCTTTCTGGCAACCAGCATAAATAGTCGGTGCTGTTTCCTGTGTGACAGTTTTATTTCAAACTTCTTTAAAATAATCCGTATTTTATTAACAGCAGTGTATGCTTTTTGCAGTGTAGCGTGCTTGTGAATTTATTTTAGGAGGGAAGCAACTCTCAGAATGAACCCCCTGAGTGTGCCAAAGCCACGCTTTAGGACCAGCTTCGTTCCAAAAAGCTTAGTGCTTTATTCTGCTTCTGATTAGTACAATTAGATAGTGCAGAGAGAAATGGTCCACTTAATATGACTTTCTCATGTTTGTGTGCTTGTAGCATTAGGAGGCAATAGAGTTTGGCAGAAATATTTGAAGCCAAGTTTTGGAGGAAAAGTAAATTCAAGGATCTTTTTTTGCGCACAAACGTAATGAAATGCACAGGTACAGCTGTGTTATGCCACTCCCAGCAGCACTAATTCCATCTTACAATAAATTCTGTGTATGCCTTATATCACTCCTGTGAATGTTTTGTCTTAGAGCATGCTGCTGTGTAAACAGTGATACTGAACAAGTGTAATAAAAATGAATTTTCAGGACGTGGGGAGGAGATGTATTATGTGGGAGATAAATGTATTTATGGCCATCAAAAGCCTAAGCTTTGGGTTTTGGTTTGTTCGTAGTTCACTCCCCAGGTTTCTCTCCTACCCTGTCTTTTTCTTCTCTGAACATCCTAGCACTTCGCTGCCTTTTATAATACTCATTTAGAAAATAATAGCAACCACAAAGATTGATTGTTTTTTTTTTTAAATCAAAGTTTCCTGACCCCAAAGTGACAGACATGATCACATTGTGAGAGAGAAGAAATTTCTCTTCTGGTTGCAGTTTGCATTGAGGTGTGATATAAATTCCTGTTGTTTTTGTTTTTAAAGAGAACAAGGGTATCTCTGGCAGCTGGTGACCTTAGGAGTCTGTAACTTGTTTTTCCACAAAATATTACAATTTCTTGTCAAAGAGACGGTATCTGTTAAGAGAAGATTGCATGCACTGATAGAAACTGAGGAAGGTGTGCAAGACTGTTCTTGTTGCTTCTGGTTTTATTTGATGATGAAGTATCTTGTGGGTGTTCTCAGGCACAACTGGATTATGGCTGTAATTTAAAGTGGTTCCCTGTAGTGGTGAGAAGTATTTACCTGTTTTATCACACCAGAGACAATAAGAAAGGAGACCTTGCAGCACGTCTGCCTGGCTGCGTGCAGGTAATAACTTTGTCTTTCTGCTCTGCTGACTCATTTGATTTACTCAATTATATTATTCCAGGGAGACAGAGTGAGGTTTCCTTGATAATTAGCTACTTAGGCAAGCAGAGCCCACTTACGTTTTTGTAGACTGCTTACAATTGTATAAGAAGATTTGGAGAATGTTTATGAATGATGACAAGCCAAGCATTGCTGTTTGTTCCCTCCCTAATCTTCCCTAGCTACTGTTCTCACCTCCTCCCTGCAGCATCAGCTCATACAGAGAGGGATAGGAGATGTGAAAGAGACCAGGCTGCATGGTGGGCTGGATCTGCCTATAAGATGTTCTTGTGGTGCAGAATCCTTCAGATTGGATCAGCTGCACAGCAGCGTTGCTGGAAGCACGTGTCTGGACATTTTTTTTTAATCTCTGATTAAAAAGGTGCAGGATCTGGAGCTGGGAGCTCTGTGGGAAGGGGAAGACGAGTACAGCTTCCAGACCCAGGAATGGGGCAGGCATAGCAAATGGGAAGTGGAGCGAGATGGGGAGCATAGAGAAGGTGGGATACCAGTGTCTAGACTTGGAAATCTGAGAGCTGAGTATGATGGCAAGGGAGGACAGAATCTGAGGTATAACAGTGTGTTTGTTAGTGAGGTTGTGTAGAAAACAATATCTCTACAGTGTTTGAAAAATTTTAGAAAGCAGTTCCTAGCAGCTGGAAGTTTATACGTTCCTTCCTTGTAAGCAGACCAGACTGAAAATTAAAAAAAAACTTTGAGACTGTATGAGGTGACTCCATGTTAATAATGGTCATAAAAATGGCATTGTTTGCGGGGATGAGAGATTGAGACAGCATGCATACACCTTGTTTATTTATTATTATTAAACTACTCTTTTGCCTGTGTAGGCTTCTTTGTGTCAGTAGGAATGAATTTATGCATTATTCTTTCTCTGTGGGTACAGGAGTAAAGTCCTTTTCACTATCAGAGCTGTCATTCTGTTTGTTTAAAAGCAAACGAAAAAAAGTCCAGCAAAAATAAATGTACAAAGGACAATGATTTTCGGGATTAAGTACTGCCTTCATCTACTCAATTATCAAGGATAGAAAGAAAAACAGTTGCCTGGGAAATACTATGTGGAAACACTGGACATGAGCGGTTTCGGTCATGAAATTGTTTTATGTGATGGTTAGATGGCTAAATTCCACAGTGTTCTTACTTGATCTTGATTGATCTCCTTTTCAGATAGTTCCTGAAAATTGGCATTGGCTGTCAGGAAAACTGCTGTTGATTTAAAACACGGTAGTGATGACTTTGGCAAGGCGGCTACAAATCTGCCTGAAATGTCAATTCTTGCTTATTCTCCCTCTTCTTTCTACCGGTTTTCATCTGACTGCTATGTTTTAATTTGTGTAAAATAGTGCTACTCTGTATGAATATATTTACCCCAAAGCTTCTTTGGGAACATGACCTTGAATATTGTAATTAGATGGAATAGCAATACATAAGCTTTCTTCCATTACTGGTACTTCAACTAAAAATAAGCACAAAACACAACATCTTTGCTAGAAACTGATGTGACCCTTGATTCAGAGTTGCATCTTTTTGTAGTTGCTGTGTGAATCTGCTTTTGTCTGGTTTTGTTTGATCAATTCTTCAGGTATCTTCCAAAACTTCTGAGCTGGTTTTAAAATGTTGTTTCTTTCTTATTCCTAGTTGTACATGAATACATTGATTTCAGAAACAAAACATTATATTCCAAAAGAAGGGAATGACATTGTCCACAAAGGATGTTTTTTCGTGTAGGACTCTGAAACTAAGAAAAGAGTATTTTACTTGAACCCTGGATTTTAATTATATTGACTTTCAGGCTGAAGTTCCTTCTGTATTAAATGTGTTGCAGTAAGCTATTGCAACTTCAAAGACAAAAGCTGGGGAGCCCTGCTTCGTAGATAAAGCTATCCTTTCTGTGGATAAAAAGTTACTTTATAGCTCCTGTGTTTATCAGATGGGACTGTTGAGTTCAGGTTCAGCAGAACTACAGATACTTGCTTATTTTCTCAACAATGTATATCTTCATTTAAGAGCAGGGATGAAATGCCTGTAAGAGATTACTGCTAATGGAAAAATAGATTGGAGTTACGATTGTACCAGCCACGTGTTCTGAAGTGCTTTAATCTTTCTGAAGCTTGACTTCTAACTTGAGAATGCTTAAGCAGCTTTGATTCTAATATTAAAAAGAAAAAAAAAAGGTAAAATTCTTAATGACTGTTTCTTCTTAAGAGCAGTAAATGGATATGGCTTAGCAATTCCCAGACGTATTTTAAAAATTAATGGGGTTATAAGAATAATTTCTTTACTTTCAAAGTACTTAAGATATTGTCAGGGAGGCTTCTGGGAGGTAACTAGACTTAAGCTTCAGTGTAAGTATTATTTTTTCTATATCATGGTGGTGATTAAGCAGTCTTCCCTGATGATCGGCTTCTTATATCTGATTAATCTAAATTAATATTCACCATTGAAGTTAGTAAATGCTAAAATAGGTCTGTTTGCGTGTGTCAGCTGCCTTCCCTTGCACCTTCTCTTAAATGTTTGGCTGGGCTAAAGTGAAGAGATTAAGTAATTGCTTTGGTGAGGAAAACAGCAGCTGAAACAGGTGAAAAGCAGGGGAGGTGTTTAAGGGTACAGAATAATCTGCAAGATTTGGGCTGTTAGGAGCTGTAACAGCCTGAAGTCTGAACTCAAGTCCAATGCAAAATTGCAGGTCTGTTTACAAGGATGGTGATATGTAGATGAGGTGAGAGGAGGATCTGGTAGAAGGATTGATGTCTTGGTGTTAGCCATGTTTAGCTTGAGCTCACTGACAAGTCATCAGGGAAACCCTGTGAGAAAATGTCTGATAAGAAATATAGCTGTTATCAGATACCTCAGAGAAAGTTACATTCTTACATGTTATTAGGAAATATGATCTTACACGTGCATTCATGTATTTAACTTTGCAATTTGAAGGAAAGAAATTAATCTGATAAAACAGCTATTACAGAAGAGGATTCAGCAATTCTATTTCTCAGAAGTCTATTGATGACCTTTAGTCTACAGCTTTGTTTAAAGCTTATATAGTGGTGTTGTATCACAGATTTGTCCATATAGACAGAGATGGACATGCTAGGTCAGAAGGAAGGAAAAAGAAACAAAGAAAAAGAAATTAGGGCAAATGTGGTTGTAAGATTCACAGTTGAATATGTTTCTCCTTATTTTCAACCTAGTTAATGGAAAAAAATGCTTGTCCTGCTTATTAAAAACCTATTCATGGGATGGATAGCGTCTACCTGTGCAATGCTTCTTGTAGCTTTATACTTTATAGATAAGGGAAAAATGATTTTTGTATTAGTATAGGCTAATTTTGACCCATTTTGTTTTCTGCTGAAAAATTCACGCTTTCTTCATGAACTTATTCTTCCCTGAGATACTCATTTCATATGCAGAATAAGAATTGTATAAATAAAAGTAGGAAGTGGTTGCATTGTTAGAGCCATCACAGAATCGCAGAATGTTTAAGGTTGGAAGGGACTTTTGGAGATCATCCAAGTCCAGCCCCCCTGGTGGTGCAGCTTTCCAAGATATGGGCTGCTGAATTCATTTGACAAGTCTGAAGTTTGTCAGAAGTGTTGGCCGTTGTTCCTCCTCCCTTTTAATCCATCTCCTTTTGGAGAAATGGAGTCCAAGTTATGGTACTTTTCTAATGACCTATATTTTGAATGTGCTGTATATGCTCATTCTCATAAGTAATACACTATAATGTTCTATTTGAGGTTGTTCTTTCTTTATTTTTTGGCTTTCTGTTGTCCATATCTGTATGCTTGTGCTCATGTTCTGAACAGCCATGGAGCATGCAAGCAGAACTTCATGATGAAATGGTTGTCTGTTTAATTAATGTCTTCTTCCACAAGAATAAGACATCAACAGTCTGAAGATCTTTCAGAAGTGGCTCCTTGTAACAATTGCTAGCTATTCTGTTTGTTCTTGTCAAGACAGAAGAATTCACTAGAAACAGCTGAAGGCTTAGTCATAAACAGCTTTTGCCTCTGTTTGACCTCCTGAACAATAGGAGCTTTTAACTGTTGCGCAAGGCAACCCAGTCCTGTTGTAAGATGATTAAGCTCCATAAGTGTATCTTTGATGTACATAACTCAGAGTAAGTTGAGTTCCATTATGATTTTTTTTTGTCTGTATAACCAATCAGTTAACTCTCTGTCTGCTGGATTAAAGCATAATGACAATAAGGTGCTCTAAAATTTACCTGTGATTTTTCATATTGAGGCAACGGTGCTAACAGAAAATAAAATCTTGCTGCAAAAGGTTATAAATCAGTGTTCATTAACTATTTGACACCGTGATGCATGCTGATGTATTTTTAATTACAGAATGTATGAAAGTTTTCAAAAATAGGCACTTTAAACAGTTAATGAAGTGATATAAGGACCTTCCATTACAGGTATAGCTCTAGAAGTTCTATCAAGAAGAAAAGGCTCCTGTGTGCCTATGTGATAATGGGAGAAGTGCCTGTAGCACTTCTTTAATTTTTAGATCTTCAAATAGGTTTTGCAAACCCAGTGTTCCCGAGGACAAGTACCTAGAGCATGCTCCAGATCTTTCTGCCTATTGGTTTGTAAAGAATCTGGCTTTCACCCTCTTGAATATTCTAGAGGTTTATCTTATCATTTTGAGTGGATCAAGCTTGCTCTCTTGCACAAAAGCCTAGTTGTAATGACTTAGGAAGGAGAAGATTGGTTTCCATCTAACCGAGTTGTTATACTTTGAGATTGTCAAATAAGTAGAAGTTGCAAACAATGTTGTGTCTTTATCACCTTTAATATTATTTTCCTGTTTTTGAAGTCTAGGGATTCTATCAAGTTGGATGACCTGAAGGCAGAGGTGTCACCACGGATTTCAGCAGAAGATCTGATTGATCTTTGTGAATTGACAGGACCCAGTCATTCCAAAACACCTATAAAGAAAACGAAGTCTAGCAAGCCAAAGTTGCTGGTGGTGGACATCCGTAACAGCGAAGAGTATCCTTCCAATCCAAGTCTTAACCTTGCCAAATCATGCTTGTATCAGTTACCTCCTCTTTGTCTACAGGAATGCGATAGTAGAACAGTTAAAAGAAAGGAGGGGAGGGGAGGGGAAAGGATGTGTCCGGGTATGGTGAAAGAACTGAAGGTGTGTTTTTTGTTTTTTTTTGTCATGGAGAGTCCTGGTTTGTAGAGGAGAGCGCAAACGTGTTCTTACTTTCACACTTGAAGCTGTGATTGTAATGAAACCAATTTGTACCAACAGCACATGTGCTTTGATGCAGCTTGTTTGTTCGTGATAGATGTTGTCAGCAGACCTTCTCCAGTACTTTGAAATATTTTAGCAGACCAGCATTTTGCAAATGTGGGAGACTTCCCAAATGAGTGGAAGGGATACGGACAAACTGTCAACAGCTTGTGTGCTTTGCCAGACCCTCTGGGAAAAATCCATCCCTACAGAGTGCATTCTCATTACTGTCAGATGATGCAGCCCGATGACTGCCTTAACTTATGGTACCTAGTTTGTTTATAATCAGAAAAGGCTTAAAGGTATCTTGAAACTACATTTGTATCAGAGTTGCTACTCTATCTACACCGTACTCTTTTTTTTTTTTTTTCCAAATACATAGTCTTTGACTGTAGAGTGTTTTTTTGTTGGTTTTTCAATTGTTTTTCTGAATAGGTAAAGTTAGGAGTCTGGATTCATTTTATTTATTTATTTAAAGGGGAATTCCTTCTTAACAGATGTGCTTTGCAAGGAACATGTCCATGTTCATCAACATCCATCTAAAACTGGCAGCACTTACATAATTTTATTAAAGATAACTCTTAATGTTCTATAGAGCATTTGTGAATAGAATTGTTATTGTTTTATACCATCTCTTAGATGTTGTTCCATGCGTGATGAAGAAGAGATGTCACTTATTTTTGCAGCCTAGCTTTGTATGTGACTGTAATGAGCAGACAATATTCAATTAAAAAAAAATAATCAGGAATTTAGTCCACCTTCTGCTTCCAAAAAAACCAAGAATATTCCTGTTATTTATGTCTGGCTTGTTCTTGAAGATCCCCAGTGATATTCAGCAGGCTCCCAGTAATTTAAAAAAAAATCTTCCTGTATCTAGTCTAATTCAAATTACAGACTTCATGTGTATGAGAAAAGAGTAAATTCTAAACAAGGTAATGTATATCCATGAGTGATTTGCTTCCATGGTTTTTAAAAGTATGATTAATGTTAAGGCACTTCAGTTGATAACGTTATTTCCCTTTAGTGGTGGATCGATGCCGAACATATGAGGTAAAATGAACAGTAAAATTTAAATAACTGCTTTATACTTAATTTTTCTTCACTTTATAGGTTGTTAAAATACTATTTTAAATGTAATTTTGTATCCAGGGAAGTATTTTTCTCAAGTATTTCAGCAATATTTATGACCAAGTACAGTGAAGTAGAAAAACAAATGCAATTTTTAATATGTAAATAAATGTAAATTTATTACATACATAGTACAAAGGTAGTATAACATTAATAAGATAAAAACTTATTTTCAGATAGTTACAATTTTGTTGTCTGCCATACTTGAACTGGTTATGTGATCTGCTACACAGATCAAACAAATTGATCAAAGAAATACAAAACAGTAATAATTTTTTTTTTCTTGCATGCCTTTATTTCCTATATCAGTAAAGATTTCCAGTTAATCAGAGATTCATTTACCTGACTAGATTGTCTCTATTTTCTAGAGTCCTAATCTTATTTTTCTCCTGGAATTAGACTGTTGAAAATGTGGTCCACTCTTTTGAGGCTCTGTTCTAAGAGATGATTTGTCCATCAAGAGATGATAGTTTTTAAATTCCAGTTAAAAAAAGAAGGCCCTGGAATTAAATGATCTACAAATTTATTGCTACTGTATAAAAAAAGCTTTGATGCTACTGATTTAAATAATGCTTTTATTACTGCATGCATCATTGTGTTTTTAATTATTTAAGCTGCTTACTAGAAATTATCAAAGACAAAGCAGGTAGGGAGCAAGTAATGCAAAACGCCTAGACTATAATAATTGTACTATCATCTGTGTACAGGAATGGATTTATTTGTATTACAACCAAGATCAAAGGCAAGGTGCTTGCTTAAGTATTTCTGTAGCTTTCCTAAAAGCTTGATAATAGGTTTTACTCTACTGTCGTACTAATCCTATTCTACTCTTGTGGATTCAAAATTTCAATTATTTGAGAATCATTTGACTGTTATGAAGTGGTTTTACGAGGCAATTTTTCATATTAAAAATTTTAATCAGACCTGCTCTTTATATTTTGTGAATGAGTAGACATGCTAGAGACAGAACCTCTGTAGCTCAAGCTACAAGATCATAATTACTGTGGCTATTGTTCCAGCGTGGTTGGATTTTATGGTAGAGTTAGGTACGATTCAGTGCAGAAGACAAGCCTACTTTCTTCTTCCTGTATCCCGTCCTTTAATTCTTTAGTGGACTTGGATCTTCCTGGAATTAGGAGGTAGGGAATGTCATTTTTGAAATGTCAGCCTGGTAGGTAATAAAATTTTTTTTATGTCATTCACAGAAGAAAGAATATAGTAAAGAGATAGCTATTAAACTGTCAGTAATTCAGAATTACATAGGAAATCAGAAGTAAAATGTGATCATATTCTGTCTAAATGACTGTCATTTCAGAACTTTTAACCTGGTTAGTAGCTATAAGAATGTTATAAAGCCATGAGCAGTTATAAAGAGGAGGTTAGCACCCTGAAGTGGTGAAAGGAGTGTCAGAAGTTTCCTCTACTAAACAGAAACAAATTGACAGCATTAATGGATGGTATGTGATCCACTTCGTTCTATCGAAGTTTTTATAGAGCTGTGTTTTTCCCACTCGGCAATAATGATAAACATGAAATTGAAACTGTTACATAAATCACAATAAACGAACGCTAATATTAACCTAACTCAATTAAATCTGACCTCCATTTAAGACAATTCTTTTAATAAAAGGGATTCTAGGATTTATAATGAAATGTACTAGCTTTCTGCACATGCAGTAATAGAGAGTGACTAATCTAGATATTTGACACTGTATATGATTTTACAGAAATTTACAATTTTACATCTCTTCAAAGCCATTCATGCTAACTGTTGGGGAAGAGAATTATTCCATGCATTTACATACAGTCTATTAAGGTAATTCAGAGGGTTTTTAATGTCATGATGCTCTTTTCAAATTCAGTAAACGCTAGTAGTGATCCAACTTAATTTTTATTGAGTAGATGTTCACATTCTTTATTTGTCCATAAAATCTCATTGAATGATCATCCTTTGAGAGCGAAGCACAATTAAGTATATATCAGCATGGCTTGCACTTCAGTCTTAGTGGGACACCAGGTAAATATAAATAATGGTCTTTGTTTGGGAATCTGAGTGCCTATTCATTAGAATTTCAGTTTGGATCAGAATTGTAGGGGGGTTGGGAGAAGTTGGCAGGAGGTTTTAAGAAAATTTCCCTATAATCCCTATTTAGTTTTCAAAGGAATTTTATGCAGTAGTAATTACATTATAAGAGATGCTCCAGCTGCTCACTAGTATTTGATTCCTGTGGTCAGAATAGAGCTGGTTTGAAGTAAAATTCCCTGAAACGTACATATTCTGGATATTGAGTCTGGAGTATGGTTTCATTTAACAGATCTGTTTTTGCAGTGCTTATGAAACAAACCCTTAATTCTCTCCAGTGTTCTATGTAGTTTCAGATATTGTTTTCTCTCCACATAAGTGGTAAGTGAAGTTTATCAAAATCTACTAGCACAAAAGACAGCATTGTTGTTTCTCATCAGCCAGGATGAAGAGCATGTTCATTCTACAGCTCTGTGCGTACTGCACATTTCTCTGCCTTGTACACATCCTTAACTGTTTATCCTCAGCTTTAACCGTGGCCACATCTCTGGCAGCATCAACGTCCCATTTGCATCAGCATTTACTGCAGAAGGGGATCTCATCCAGTGCCCAGCAACTGCCACACTCCAGAGCTTTAAAGGAAGAGTTGTGGTGATTGTAGGAAATGCAGTGAAGAACATGGCTGCTGTAAGTCTGTAGATATAATGGATATAATGTATATGTTTATATGTAGAAATACACCAGAAGAATGAGTGCATACGGTAGTAGTAAATAATACAGTATGAGTAGTTTATATATTAGTAACTTAGGGGGGGGTATCAGTACAGGATCTGGGGGAATTTTCTGTTAGTTTCTGCTTCTAGACAAACACATTTAAAGTGGCCAACATCTGAGAGAGTCAACATTTTGAAATGAATTTTTTAATGTTTTTTCACCTTTGAAATATTTATATTGATGGGTTATAAAAGCGACTTTAGAAGTTCTGATGTCTATCGGTAAGATTTGTTTTTCAAAAATCACTTGAGTTTAACAGATGTTTGTTCCTGTGATATTAAGCATATACAAGGTAAGCAGGGAACAGCATATCTGGTATGAAGTCCAAGGGAAATAGGACGTAGGTCATATTACAGCAAGTAAGAAGGAAACAATGTGTTGGTTAGTTGTATTTAATTATTTAGGGTAAGTAATTCTGCTCATTTAAGAGAAGAATATTTTGTACATATGACTTCCATGTGATAGTTTGGGTAGATGGAGAGAATACTCCGATGTTCTTACTCATTTCTATAAATACTGAATGGTGTCGTGAAACAGCAGAATAACTAGTAGAATTATTTCTTCTGCTAATATTCATCTCTGGAGAAGGAAAGGATTTTTTTTTCCTCAGATGTGCTTTAGGTATAGTATACGTTTAGTTCAACCCAGTCTCTTAAGCTTATTCACTCAAAAGGCAAGAGCTCATCCTCATGATAAATATTTTGCTGTGGTTTTTTATACATACAGGCAGTTGTAAGTAGCATGAGAAATTCTTTTCATTAATCTGTGTTTCGTGAGTTAGAAAATTGCCTTGTGATTGTCATACCTTAAACTGTAGCAGAGGTAGTATAAAACAGACTGTAAAGCACACTGAATTGTTTCAGCCAGTGAGTCTAGATTTGTGCATTGGATCTGGGTAAATCCATGATAAATATTTCAACATGAAATCAATCGATTTGAATAATCACTGTGGCTCACTAAATGATGAATGCTTATATTCCCCCTTGAAGGAATAAATGCAAAGTGCATAAAATGCTGTATGCCAAATGGAGATGATTTAATGAATGCTTGACGCATTCGATGGTGGGTTATGCAGCAGCTTTCAGTAATTACATTTTAAGTTACTGAAGATCCTAATTTATCTCAGTAACAGTCCTAGTGTTCACTAACCTCCTGAGGAATGGGAACGGGAAAAACGAACTGCTTTGGTGTTCAGTAATGAGTGTCATTGTGGGAGATAGCCCACTTACTAGCAAGTCATTTTCTGGGAGTTGTTTTCCTGGACTGATCATAAATGTTAATCTGAAACAAAGGAACACTGTATGCATTATCTCGAAAACAGAAGGAAGAAACAACCTGAAATGAGTATCTGTAGGAAAGGAAAGATAGAGGCTTTACTGTATGGTTGTGGATTACACCATACCTAAGAAGAGCTAAATTTCTCTTACAGTGTAGTGGCACTTTGCATGCAAACTTGGATTTTTCTCAGCTTTTAAATGTTTCATTAGATGGAAAGTTAAATGGTTCCTTTGCTGTGCTGCCATAAAAAAAAAAAAAAAAAAAAAAAAAAAAACCTTGTGTGCATAGTGAGTCCAAGAACTTTGGTCATGTAAGAGCGTTGTTGCATTATCCTTAAATCCAACTTGCTAGTCTTGAGACAGTAGAGGAATTATGTGCATTTAGATGCAGCTACGAATATTACTGCTTTCTTTAAGAAAAGTAATAACTACCACTTTTTTGAAATTGTACTAAGTAATCTAACAGTATGAAAAATTACAGAAGTGAATGTGTGGAAACAAAAACAATGTTTCGAAAGAAATGTTGTAAGATATTCAGCCTAAAATGTATCTTTTCTAAACAGTTATCTATCTCAAACTGGAAAGGAGTTAGCCATAAATTTTACCCTTCACCATAAAGGAGATTTTTTTTTATTTTTTTTTTTTACAAAAAATAAAGTGTTGACAGATATTTACACCATTAAAAATAAGGAAACTGTCTCCATTAGTTGTGTTACTTAAATTTATGCAGGACTGAGTGCTGTGGGGGTGAGTGTAGGAAATAAATGTTGATAATTTATGGGGCTATTTGTAATTAGGAGGTTGAATCTTTTAGTTGTATTTTGTATTAGTAACCTACTTGGCATAATTTAAGTAATGAAAAAAAAACCAACAAAACAGCACAATATTAACTGTCCTGAATGCGCTTGCAGAAAACTCATTTTTGCCCTTTTCTCACTTTTTTTCCATGTCTGTCTTGTATGTTTGATTTGGTGCCAGATGATAAAACATTTAAATTTGGAAGAAAAAGCTTTCTAAAACTCAATAGGCAGTAGGTGAAAAGCAAAAACTCCATAATGGCCCTGTTCCAGGAGGAGACAATGAAGCCAGCAGCTTCAACATTAGTCAACAGCGCCAACATTAGTCTGTCTCTGTCTTTAGTTGAACGCTTCCTTTAAAAGAATTAAAAACAGGGTAAATCCTACTTGTTCAACCATTAAAAGGTGTAGAAGCTAAGTTTATAGATTGGTTGATGTACCAAAGCCTTACCGAGCCATACCGGTGTTACGCTGGAATTAACTAGCAGGATTCTGTTTTTATTTTTAACTTACATATTTTAAGTAGCAGCATCTCTGAAGTGAATTAAATTCTCCATTCACACATCCACTGAGATATAAGTACCTTGAAATTTCCAGTTCAGGCAAAGGATCATCACGATCGGGAATAAAACGGTCTAAGTGCTCAAGAGCAGGTTCTTTTTTTTTTTTTTTTTTTTTTCATGCATGGCAAATAGCATTTTGGTGCTCATTAATCCGTGTCTTCTGGTTTTTGTAATTTTGGAAATCTGAGTTAGCATGTGAAAAGATGAAAAATAGTTACAGGTATGTAGGAATTCGTTTGGGTTTTTTGGAAGGGTGACATTAGTTGTTCATTTCCCATCCCTCAAGCAACTTTGAGGTGTTATTTTACCTGCCTTCATTTCCAACTTTTTGTCTGTAGCATTGCAGTGTTGACTGAAACTAGAACAGGAGAAATAACTTATCTAGCATTAAGTTGTGCTCCAGTAGCTCAGTTTTGACATGGATTCTCTGTGTTGTGTGTGGTACGATTAATATACATTTGTTTTTTTATTCAAATGCTGTAACAGAATAAAACTTATAGGGCTCCAATATTTCTAATAAAGAGAAACTCATTTATTTTGTGCCTTCAGAAAACACGAAGAACCTGTGAGTCAAAATTTAAAACAAACAAACAAAAAAAAAAAAACTGTGTAGCAAGGTTAAAAGAAAAAAAGTAAATCTAAACTGGGATGTTTTCATTCCTTAATGTTACTTTTTTTTTTAATCTGGCTAAGTTATGTTGCTATAAATACATTGTCTAGACAACTTCTACAAGTTACTGAAGCAGAGTTGTAGTTCTCATTCTGTCACAGAGTAGCTAATAGTTAAAATATATGAATTATCTCTAAAGTGAAGATAAGCAGTCGTGGTTTTCTGTGAGATATTTCTGACCTTATTCAAGGCAAGGGAGAGAGTGTCAAGTTCAAGATTCTTTTTGTATAGCACAGTCCTAGCCTGAAAAAAACAACTAGGTTTTTCTGTGTGAAAGTTTCTCTAAATGCAAATGCTAATCTATTGACATAAAATCTTTTCTCTTGCTTAAATATGTGCGATGATAATAGGAAGTGTTTGTTTTATGGTAGGGGGAGACTGAAACAGAAAATGACTTTGTTGCTTTTTTCTTAATTTTTATATATAATTTAACAGTGGTTATAAACTGGAAATGGTGTTTTAAGGAAAAAAATGTCTGGAGGATGTAAAACTAAAAAGTCTTCACACGTTCATATTCAGACTTCTTTTTATGTGAAAAGCAAGTCCTTGCATGCTCAAGCTGATTTCTTGTTACAAACCTGTCTTGGAAAAAAAAAAAAAAAATGGATGGCCACAAAATTTCATTGGTTGGTCTGAAGATTAGGTATTGCATAGAATTCTCAAGGGCAGATGCATACATGCTTATAAGGGCAGATAGGTTTATTTAGAAGGACCTAATGAAACTTCCAAAGTGGAAGTAAGTAGAAATCAGTCAATTAACTTTTTGAGATGTTTTCACTCTATGTCTTTTATAGTCTTCATTTCCTTGTAAATGTTACTTTGCAGAAAAGTGATTGCAGAGATAGGTGGGTTTCTGCTGATTCTTGGAATGGCTTGATTTGATTTGTTAAGGCACCACTCTGCACTCTGGATTTAAACTCAGAGCCTACCGGCATCATCAGGTGTCTTTTTTCTACCTTTAAAGAGGAGGTTAAGTTTGTGTTTTAAAGAGATAGGTTGCATTAATTGACAGCAATCCTAGTTGTATCTCTGCCCGAGACAAGCTGAAGTGTCTTCATTAATTTATTCTATAAAATCTGTATTATTTTATTCAGTTTGTTTTAGTTATTGTAATGTGTGTGCACGTTTTCTCCAGTTGGCAGAACGATAGCCCAGCTGCTGTTGCCCGGACATTGCTCTTTACACAGCCCAAGAAAGAAGCTGGGGCAATGAGCCAGCAGTTGTGCTGCTGTTGTAATTCTGCCCCTGTCAGTGTCTTTGGTTAGTTTGCATGCCTGAAGTACTGCAGAGATAACCTTAGTATTCCCCTTTCTCACCAGAGGAAGAGGGGAAAATGAAAGGAGACTCGGGAGCAGAATTGTAATGTTCCCTTCCATTTCTGAAGTAGGTGCCAAGGAAAGCAGACTATTTCTAAAACTCCAGATAGATTCTGTTCTTTAATCCTTGTTGAGACTGACAGTTACAGTTATGGGAAATTGCTTTGTTGATGTAGAAGTTCAGAAGTTTAGGCCATCTGTCTGCCTTACTACAGAGGTTTGAATGCTTCTGAGATGAGCAATTGTGGGATAGCTTTTCCTATCAAAAAATGTCTGACTTCTGGGAGATGCCGATAAGCAAGATCTCAACTTTACTCGACCATCTAGGAGATCTGTATGGACTGGAAAGGCTGGAGATGGTGAACCTGAATCCTGGAGTAGTGCTGTTAAACTCCGGTGACATGCCAGCTTCAGGCATGTCAGTCTTGGCCACGATCCTACTGTCTTTGTAGGCTGCGCCTCTGAAAGAGCACCCTTGTCCTTGCATGAGCTTGCATGAATTAGGTCATATCCGTAGTATTCAGGGCTACTGCGTAACAAAAGCAAATTACTACTTTCTGGAGCTGTTCTGCAGTTCTGAGTCTGCTTCATATTTTCTGTTATTTGGGTTCAGACAATCTGAAATAGTGTGAAATAGCGGTAACCGAAATAGAGATGAAAATGTACTAGTAAGTGTGTGTTACGGGTCCAGGAAACATAAATAAGAATACTGCCAGCTAGGATGGTATAGGTGAATTTGACGCTTCCAGTATCCATATGCCCTGTCTGGAGTGGATGTTGTTTTACTCTTCCCTCAACTTTTAGTCAGTCAGCTTTTGAAGAGAACTGACTGCTTGCTACAGGAAGAAATGTGTGCATTGCATGGAAGGTCCAAGATTTGCATCTTGGTGTGTAAGGCCAGTTTAAGGCCCAAACTGACAGTGTCATGCCCTAAGTAACATCTAGGAGTTGGTAGTTTGTATATGGATTTGCTATAGGCTGCTTAATCAGCTGTCTTGTTGGTTTAAAAAAAAAAAATCAATTTGAGTGGCGTTAGTAAAAAGTAAAGCAAAGCACAAAGAAAGACTTTGTATTGCCAGGCATTTCTTTGAATGTTGTTTAACATCTAGGACAGACTTCAGAAGATTTTATAGAAGAGCCAAAGCCATCCTAAAAAAGTTGAAGTGAGCAGTTGCTTTTGACACTTAAGGGGGAGAGAGAATGTTTCAGTCGTGCTTTCTTTTTTATATTCAGGCCAACTGTGTTATGCATCTCTTCAAAAATACATATTTCTGTTCATTAACAGCTTTTCTATTTTCTGTTCAATCAAAAATAGAAGAGATTTGTTTTCTGCACTTAAATTTTACAGTCTATTCAGCTGTATTGGGTGCATTTCATATCTTTTGGTTAGTATTAACTGCTAACAGCCAAATTTCTACAAATTTTTCTTTTTCAAGTTCTCACTTTCAGTTGTTTTGGTTTGTGTGTGTGTAGTATTGCATTTCTAAGTGGAAAATTTTAAAAGTCAGGTGTTAAAAAGTTACTACTCAAAGAAATATGAGTGTTCACTCTTACTTTCATGCTATTAAATACCTATTTGTCTAGGCTTAATTTCAAATCTTTGCATGTAAGTGCTTAAAGTTTCTGCTGCACTTTTGTACTAATGGGGTGGAAAGTGTTCCTTTTTGGCCAGGTCTGCAGGAAGAATTTTTCCTTGTTTTTCCTTGATCTTGATGGAAAAGTAAGTAGCTGCTGCTGCTGCTTTTTTTTTTTTTTTAAATACAACATATGTAGTGTATGCAAGCACAAAGTTGTGCACCTTGTGTTTTGCACTTCATTCAGTTTATGTCAATACCAAAACTGTTAAATAGGCACAGTTTTGTTGCTTTGGGAGACTCTAGGTGTCTATCTTTCACCTTGGTGCTAAAGTGCCATTTCATTTATCTGGAGCCTTTTAATAGAAGTACCTGAATAAGAATAATCGTGTTTTGGATCTGCTTTGTGACATATGGAAAAGCTCTGAATTGAACACCTTGCCTTCGGAATGGTGAGCTCTTGCCTGAAATCATATGGCAAAATAGACTGCGCTTCCTGAGAGGTCTGTGCAGTATGTGCTTACAAATGGAAAAATGATAATAATCTTGTGGCTATGGATGAGTGTTTACAGAATTTGGTAAAGGTGCCTTTTTCAGCTTCTGCTGTACCTCTCTTCTGTCTCTTTTGATATATGATGTTACATTTGTACCCTGATAACATTGGTCACAGCAGTCCTTTTTGGTACTCTGATGCAGTAGGTTACTCCTTCCCTGCCAGCTTGCCCTTTAATTACTACCTGTCGCAGGAATGTCTGCAGAAGTGAATAACATGTACTTAGCAACCATTATGGCTGGCCTGAAGGGAGCTGGGAACGATGCCGCTCAAGCTGTGTGGTGTTATTAGGCTCTGTGCTATGCTCAGACTGAAAGCGTGAAGTGCCTGGTGTAATTCTCTCAGCATATCTGAAGGCTGTGATTTTGCTGCTTGGAACAGGATAGTAGAAACACTTTGATGAATGCTCCATTGGTGAATATCGATTTACTATTTTAAACTGTTGAAGTTCCTGATACCTAATGGTACTTAAAGGAGCAGTCCTGACAAGCTGTATGTTTCAAGAGCAACACCCATGCAGGGTAAAATGTTTAAAATCTGCCCAGATTTTGATATGAATTTGCTTTGATTTTGTCCGTGTTTTTGAAAGCCTGACTGTGTGAGTGAAAAAGTCTTAGCTTACTGCTTTCATAAGCAAATTACAATTTTCTGGCTCATTTTCACTCACTGAGAAGGATATCTTATGTGGAATTGACTGACACATTAATTGAGGAACAGTGTTACCATACCCATGCCATAGGAGTTGTTAAACGTGTCACTTATGTATTCATCTTTCCATATCTCATATTTTCTCTGAAAGCAGCAAAAGGAAGTTCAATTTAATCTCTAGATGCAGCCAGTAAAAACACAGTAACCTTTCTTAGGAACTGCATTTTGAGGAAAGGCCACTTGGGGCAGAACTCAAAAAGCTTAGTCTTCTAGCATCCTTTTAATCCTCTCCCTCAGATAAGCAGTAACACCATTTCCCCAAGTAAAGGGAACAGCAGCTCACAGTATTATAGTCTAAATGTAAACAGAAGCGTTAAAGAGGTCTGTGATCTATTGGTGGTACGGGGAAACAGATATATCTCAGAAGTAATGTCAGTAGAAGTACTTGATAAAGTTGAGAATGTATAATCACCTTCTAAATGACTGAGGTTCATTTATTTTTTTTTTAAATCAACTGATATAGTGGAAATCTAACTGTGAACTACTTTTATATGTTTCAGTAAATCTTTCTTTAAAATGCAGGTGGCTTACAGGTTACCAAAGATAATGTAACACACTTGCTTGTCTCTTCATCATGTTATCTTCTGTCTTAAGAGTACCTCTGTAGATCAGATTATTTACTGGAATAAATCTGCAAATTTGGGTGACTATTTTTAAGTTTCTAGTTTGACACTTTAAGATATCATTTTTAAAGGAAACAGAGCTCATGTGTGGAGTCTGAGATGACAGTTTCTGCTTCAGAAACAGTCTGATATTAATTCCAAAGGGCGCATTGGTCTTTTTTTTTCCCGACTCTTTCAACTTTGTTTTTAGGAAATGTTATTTTGTTTCCTTATCTCTCTTAATTTCTTGGATCTGAGTTTCTACATAAATGAAGGTCACGTTGGAAGAGAATTCTGTGTGGCTGTTTCAGATAATCCTTCCTCTCATGCCTCTGTGTCATTGTACAAGCCAGAAATAACACTTTTCTGTCTTCTGAAAGTACTAGCTTTCGTGTTTTCAGACTTCAACAGGATATTTTGTCAGGGAGGGATACGAGGTGGTGTTAGAATGTTTCAGAAACATGGTGAACAAGTTCCTGTTCTCACCTGTGGCCAGTGAACTCCTGAACTCCTATCTGGGAGAGAAGGCACAAAAATGTACTAGAACAAAACTGTAAAAAGTCAAAGCTTTAGTTAGATGGAGGACTGTGATGCTATTTAGATTATTTGTAAATCTAAACTTAGCCAAAAATTACTCTTTCTATTTTTGAGTGACTTAGTATAGGAATGTGGAAGATAAAAGTGAGAATGTCTTTAATAGGGTCAGATCAAATTAACTTCTGAGTGAAACCTCGGCTCTTTTGTTCTTTGCAGTTGCAGATGTATTTGCAAAGTTCTTGGATGCTGATATTTGGAGTTTGATGGCAGCTCTCACCTTATGGCAGTGTATACTCCTCTGGGCCTTGGACTTGCAGCTAATTCCCACAGTAGTAGGATACCAATAGTAGTGCAGTAGTGGTGCATCCTCTGCTTGCTGGACTTTCCCTGTCTGAATGTTCAGACACAGTATATCTCACTTTATTTGCAGTATTTCTCACTGTATTCACAGTATTTCTCACAGAAGATATGTAGACAACTGCAGACAGTTCCGTGAAGGGGGCACGGGGGAAAAGTAATTGTTTTGTGCTCTTGTGCTTTCTAACCTAGCTTGGAACGAGTTCAGAGGAGAGCCACCAAGATGATCAGAGGGCTGGAGCACCTCTCCTATGAGGAAAGGTTGAGGGAACTGGGCTTGTTTATTTTGGAGAAGAGAAGGCTCCGGGGAGACCTCATTGTGGCCTTCCAATACTTGAAGGGAGCATATAAACAGGAGGGGGAACGATTGTTTGTGAGGGTAGGTAGCGATAGGACAAGGGGGAATGGTTTTAAACTGAGACAGGGGAGGTTTATGTTAGATATTAGGAGGAAGTTTTTCACACAGAGGGTGGTGATGCACTGGAACAGGTTGCCCAAGGAGGTTGTGGATGCCCCGTCCCTGGAGGCGTTCAAGGCCAGGCTGGATGTGGCTCTAGGCAGCCTGGTCTAGTGGTTGGCGACCCTGCACTCAGCAGGGGGGTTGAGACTAGATGATCTTTGAGGTCCTTTTCAACCCAGGCCATTCTATGGTTCTATGATTCTATACCTACCATTCACCAACAGTCACATAATCTGCAGTGCTGATTTCTCAGAGGCTATGTGAGGGATTGGCATTCTCCTCACTATAAAGTTGTAAAGAAATATTCTCATATGCAGTAAATAAAAGTTATTTCCATCTGTACCTTGGTTACTAAAACAATTCTAAAATATGGTGGGACACAGATCTTAGTGCTCAAACCTGAAATATAAAGCAGTTGTTTGCCTATTTTCAGGTTAGGTGGAATGGTAGTTATATTATGGCTACAGCATTGAACAACTTGGAGGAGAGTTTACGGCTTATTCTCAGAAGCGGAATCTCTCTGCTGACACATGGGACGTTGTACTGGGCCAATAGCATGACTGCTTCCAGTCAGTCCTAACGCTGCTTGTCATTTTTTATTTCTGTCAGCTGTGAGCAGCATTGAATGGAGTCCAAGATAGAGCATTATCCATTAGTCACAGTTGGAGAGTACTGTGAAATGACAGAGATCTACTTTTGAAGTAGAGATGCACAGTTGGAGTATTTCACTGAATATATTCTATTTTTGTAGTGTGTGGTATGCACAGCTGAGCACTATTCCTGAAAAGAAGGTGATACATACAGCATGTTTATGAACTGTGATTACAGTGAGAGGTAGCGGGACTCTTAGTGTTTTGACTGTGTGTAGTACACTACTTCTGCATCAGAAAGCCTCCATAAAAGCATGGCATTTACTTTTCTCATGCAAACTGGCATCTGCATGTGGTTTAACTTTACTATTAGTTTTTTGTTTTTTTTTTAATTGCTTGATTGTGGTGTTTGGCTGTATGGGTTTTTTTGGTTTTTATTTTTTCCATTTGATGACTTGAATCCTCCCAAACTAACAGGAAGAGATTATCAAATTTACTTTTGGTCTTTCTTAGGCAAGTACCTCAAACAAACGTGAGGTTTCTTCACATTTCTTCACTAGAGCTTCTTACTCTGCCTTGACCTCTCATTCTGCCTCAAGTCCTCAGTGGTTGCAGATCACATACTGGCTACTCACTGCCTGGTTAAATCCATCCTGAAACAAGAGAAAGGAATGCAGTAGCTGTTTGACATGTGGATGCATGAAAATGGATTTTCTGCATATATGAAATACCTTCAGCGTGAAGCAAAATTTCTGGTTGCGGGAGGAGTTTAAGACTACTGTGAACTCTTACCTTTTAAAAAGGTTATTTCATTTCTTGTACTTGATCAAGAAATCACATAGTACATTGTTTTGCCTTCGTGTCTGTTATGTTCATTCTAAGCAGCTGTGACAGTGGAAATGTAAAAGGAGATCCAATGTACCAAGTTTGGACATGGTGTCTAGTGCTGTTCTTTAGTTGGTAATTCAGTTGTTTCTGCAGAGTTAGTTATTTGGACATCAGGTTGCACTTTGTTCTGGAATAATATCAGAAATCATTTTAAGCAGTCAAAAAGGAAAGTCTGAGTATTGTACATAGCCCATTTAGAAGCACTTGCCATTTTCTGGATAGTACTAATTTGTCAACCAGGTATAAAGCAACAGTTGAAAGACTAGAAAACAGCATGTCCGGTCTTTCTTACAACCATCGGAAATAAAGTAAAATTGTTGTTGTTTCCTTCCAATTAATCAATTTTAGTGGCTTACTTTTTAATGTTCTACAATCACTATTCAAAAGGCAAGTTTGACAGTATGCACAAAAAGCTCTTCCTTTGTAGGCTTCAGAAGTGTAGCAATTTTTCATTAAGTTGCTACCTGAAGACAACTTCAGTATTTGGTTTACAGAATGAATTAATGGAGAGAAAGGATTTCATGGATTAGTGTGTGTCTGTGCATGCACTGTGTAGCCTGTCTATGCGTGGACTGGGGGAGGAGGGAAGGAAGGGAAGGAAGGGAGGGAAAGAGAATACAAATACTGGGCCCCAAATTACTATCTGACACCTCTGAAATGAGGAAATGTTAAACAAGTTTGACAGGTACGCAAATGACTGTACATCAAACTGTGATGCTCATACATTTGGGAACCTGTAGAGAACACCTGGGAATTAGCTTATTCCAGAGGAAATCTCACACTTTCAGAAAAGTTCCAGTGATTATTCTGAAATGAAAAAAAAATACTGTTAAACTGAGGTAAATCCTACCTAAGCAAAGATAAGCAGTGTTCAGATGTGACACTTGCCTGACCTCCAAATTCACTCCAGCTGCTACAACAGACAGGCCTTAAGTTCCTATGCAGGACTCATTAGTGCAAAAAAGATCTTAAAGGAAGGGATAAACTTTTCTTTTGTTTAACTTACCTTTCTTAGCATAATGTCATTTTGAATTGAGGACTCTTAATATGCGTCATACTAATGATATGCCTCCTTCAGTTTGCAGCTCATCTAGTGAAGAACAAGTACCCACGGGTCTGCATCCTAGATGGAGGAATCAACAAGATCAAGCCAACTGGTCTCCTCACTGTTCCTTCTCCACAAATATAAGTGACTGTAAATGTTCAGGATGATCTGTCTGAATAGGCAAGTCTTACAGTACAGCATCAATATTCTGAACCCAAAGGGCATTACGGTGACTCTGCTATACAATTTCTGAGTGATCAGTATCTCACCTTGCACATCAAGAGCAAAGTTTTATGATTGTTCTTTGGTATAGACCTTTATCTGAACAGATGAAGAATGTGAATATTCCGGTTTTCTGAGAAACTTCTTTCAGTGTTGATGTAGTGCAAAACTGGCTGAGCTCATCTGAACTCATTTAGCATTTGGTATCTTAGAAATTTTTCTGCAGAATGAAATAAACTGGCAATTGATTGCCCTAAGCTGTACTTAAATTGTTTTTCAAAAATATTTTACTGTGAATATTGAAGGTAATAAGCTGAAATTGTCATGTGTATCAAAGAAAGAAAAAATGTGTTCACTCATTTAAAATAATAATTGCTGTATTTTGTGACCTACTTCTTTTTTACTTTTTTTTTTGAAAGCATTTTTCATCTGGATTGGAAATAAAGATATCTCCTAGATTGGAGATTGCTGTAGGAGCTGCTGCAAAGTCAATCCAAACTGTATCACGTGCTGCAGAAGAGAAGAGTTACTTTTAAGTGGAGAATTTAACATTCAATTTCCTGAAACATGGCAAACACAACTGTTTCTTAAACAATTATTGCACCAGAAACAGATTCTTGGCAATGCTGTGTCTATGACAATAGATTGGTTGCTCCACAAATAATAAAGTTTCTGTGTTAGAAGCTCATGCCTTAAAGAGAAACAATGCAGTTTTAATTTTCATACGAAAACAGTTCAAAGAAATCTTTAATACAGGAAAACCAGTTGTTAAAATGTAAGATGGACGGTATGTCTCTGAACTTATTTTTTTCCCAATTCCCACTTACTTTAGATGGACAGTAAGAAGAAGCTTTTCCATTTGTTTCTGCATTTTTCAAGTTTAGAAAACACTGGTGTAAGGCTTAATAAGCACTGAAACTTGGAGTAGAAAATACGATTTGTAAAAAACCTGATTACAGTTGTGTATTATTTTCATTGTGAGTTTGACACCATGCTCCTTATTAAAACAAAACCTGAGACAGTACTTTTCTTAATACAACCTTACTGTTAGGATAACAAGGACCTACCCTGAGAGATAATGACTGGTTATCATACACCTTAGTTGAGGATTTTCTGTCATGATTGGTTTATAGCTTGGCAAATAAGAATATTGCATCATTTTAATTTGTCACAAGAGATTTCCAAGACAAAACAGTTGTGAAAGGAGAGAAGAGGTTATTGAGAAGGCTGTGAACTCAGGTCATGAACATTCCCTGTAGATCACAGGCAAGATGGTTACTTGCTTTTGTTTTCCGTTTCATTATTTTTTAACTGATACCATGGAATATGAGGCTTTGTGGAAGGTGTTGAAAGAGGAAGTCTTGTTTTCTCCTATGCGATGACCAGAAGATCTTAATCTGAATCTTCAGAAGCTAGCCTCTCTGGAGTTAGTGCTGTCTCCAGGGAGGTTTAGTCTTATCACAGCTGTTACTTTGCAAACCATAGTGGAGAAGTATGATGAGTGAAAAGAATATAGGGCAAAAAAAGCACCATTCATCTCTCTTTATCTTAGCTGTGATTTGTCTTTAAGAAAGTGGAGTTACAGTATGCTGATGTATATGGACTTTGTTAAGTGTAATGTCAGCATAATATCCTGACTCTTTCAAGAAGTTTTTTACTCTTTAAAAATCCAAGATCTTTGGTAGAGTGACTGGATAAGGGAATCAGAAGAAAAACCTAGGGAGAGTTGATCACATTTCTACATCAGCAGAAGCTTTCTGCAAGAATGTCTGGCAAGGCCTTTCAGTTAGCTTTAAAAGTGGTGTGAAAACAGAGAGGAGAATTGGGCAAACAACAAGCTTGCTAATAAAACAAAAAACCATCCCGTTGATCAAACTTTTGTTTGGCTACTTGGAGAAAGAAAGTCTTTGCAGTGCTCAGTGACAGAAAAGAAGTATGGAAGTGTACAAGTGGGGCCCTAGAGAACCAGTTCTAACCATGGTCTGTGGTGAATTCATTGATAGATAAGACATCATCCCAAATGCTTAACAGTAGCCAGAAAGCTCACCCAGTGTATCGGTGATTGTAATAGAAGAAATGAACAAAACAAGTTATTCCATCACAGAAATAAATGTCATGGTACATTTTAAATACAGCACAGGGGCATAACACCAAAGAAAACAAAAAAGATGCATGGGATACAAAACAGTCAGAATGAGATCTTCATCTTCTAAAAAGAGGCAACTAATACAGAAAATGTTTTATTTTCCCAAAAGTACGTCCTTAAATTGTGGAATTTGTTGCCAGAAGAGACCAAAAGTGTGAAAATACTCATAAAGAAGAATTACAGAGCTTTGTGGGAGAGCTGAGTCTTGTCCATGTAAACACAATGTTTTATAAACAGTCTTCAACTCAAGGAATTTTTGATGTATTGACTAACTGAGACAGAGAGAATTATACCAGAATAAGATTTCACACTGTTTCTTGCATTACCTTTTATGTGCCTAGTACAGCAGTTCAAGTAATGTTGCATTTATTAAATAGATTATATCGTATACATATAAAATACAATATTATATATAATATTATAGTATATGTATAGTTATATAAAAATTACATTTAAGCCCATCTTGTCTTTTCCATCTCCTTTATTACAGGTACTCAGAAAAGGACTGTAAGCCCAAAGAATAGAATGCCTTTAAGAAAATAGGATTTTTTTGTGTCCCCAGCTCCTCTTTCCTTTAGTAAGAAAGGTAGGAAGCATTCAGTATCTCCTGCAGCTAATATTTAGAGTGAGAAGCCAAGTTATCTTCTGAGTAAAATATACTTCAGCAGATTCAGCACTTCCTTTTTGACTAATACATGTTTTTATTATTTAAATATTGAACATTATAGATTTCATCCATAATACCGTTCAGTTTCAGCTTTGAATTTAGTTAAGTAAGATTCGAGTCTTATATATTCCATTTGTGTATGGATATATTTTTGACACAGAACTTAAAAGCTGCCATTAAGAAAGAGATCGTGTTATAAAGTGATGTTTATATGCATTTCTCTGGAGAAGTTGTGAGAGGATGGGTGAAAAAGCAGTAAATGTCAAGAACTGCTATACAACACTGACTTTCCCACGTAAATAGAACTACCTGGGAAGTTCTGTAGCTAACAGTTGCAGAAGTGCCAGTTGCTGGTATACCTATACTTACCACTTCAGTCAGCATTTTTGAAACTGTGCCTATAAATCAGCACACCATGTCTGGATTCAATTACATTAGACAAATACTCAGTTACAAAAATAGCTTTGAACTCCTTAACCATAGAAAAGGGATACTCTTGCATTTTGTTGTAATTTCTCGTTAGATAATTTATCTTGGTTTTGTGGTGGTTCTGCAGTTTAAGAAATGAGCATCAAGACACGTTTACTCTGTTATTCTGCCAATTTTGGCAGTACTCTGGTGGAACAAGCAGTTGTCAGTTTTCATAGAACTCTTGGGAGATTTCTGGAGGCCAGGTTATTTTATCACGCTTCTTTCTGGTAGCATTGTTTGTCCAACAATGCAATGCTCATTCTTTGTTTTAGACTACAGCTGTATACCAGGGAGATCTAGTAGGAGCAAATAACTACCATTCTTCTGAGCTGATGTTTTCTGCTGCTAGAAGAAAAATATCTCAGCTAAATATTTCCCACTGTTTGGACTGGAAAAATGCAATGTTTCCCAAACTGTTTTTTGTCCTACAGTTTTGAAGACATACTGAAGCTGCCCCAGCCACCTGTGCCTGTAGTTTCCTGCCGGGGCAGCTGAGCTCCCCACAGAACATTCAGGTGCGCATCTAGGGACGACAGAGCAAAGGAGATGAAACCTTCCTTTCTCAGTCTTGCATCTGTTGGTCACTGTAGGCAGTTAAATAATTGCTGTTAAACTAGAGTGTCCTTTGAGAATGTTATTAGACTTTGTTTCTATGTCATTGGTTTTTGTTCTTTTTAAAGTAGATAATTGTTATTTTTAAACGTTAGCATGTTTTCCATTTTAGATTTGTATTCTCCTTGTTGACAATATAGAGTATTTCATAGACAGTCTTTCTAATATTTCTGACACAGAAATTATAACCACAGCAGCTAAGCACATACAAGTACGTATTCTTTTACTTATTTCTTGTTCTGATCTCCTGAATTATTTGTATGAGTGTGATGAGCTCACTTATTTGTTGGAATGGGCAAAGAGTTAATTTTAATCAACATCCTTTCCTTGTGTCTTTTTCCAGGCTTTAAGCTATCATTGTATTGTGCAGGCGTAATACAATGGTGCAGTGTCTTTTCTGTGACCTTCTGGATGCAGTTGAGTATTTCCTGAGTTTTTTAGATCTGCCATCCCTTCTTTATGAGTATTACCTTTCATGTGAGGACTTGACTTCTCCCACCTTTGTTGTCTTCCTAAGAGCCTACTCTAGGTGTGCTGGTGATCAGGTTCTTATGAGACAGTTGTATGTTACAGTCAGTTAGCGAGGCTTCTCTTGCTGCTTTATTCAGCAGAGGAAGATGGATATTAGAACATCTCTTAGCTGGAATTCAGAGCTGCATCACACACAGTTCAAATAACAGTTCAGAAAGGTAGTGTGTGAGAGCCTGTTAGTTTTGTGGCCGGAGACATACTTACTGTTCCTGTTTGCAGGGCATTGATGTTGTCCAGAATATCCATTCTGGAGATTTAATTTGTTTATTACTTTGCAATACTTGATGGTTTGGGTAGTGTGTTAGGCTTTCTTCTTTTAAAATGAAAGCTATCTCTTTCTTTAGCTTTCTCAGTGTTGATATTTTGCTTTTTTGATCTGGGAATTGCATGGGGATAAGGGTGGCCGTTTCTAGTGACTCCTGTTTCTAGTTATCGTTTCTTTGATGAAGACTCATACTGGTCTCTCTCAGTGTTATGTTGGAAGCTTAATCACTGTCATTAGTCATCTTGCTATTGTTGATTCCTTATCCTGGCCGAACTTGCAAAGGTTGACTGAAAGAATTATTATTCCTCCCATAAAAGTGTTTCTTTCCAAGGCAAGTAGTGAAACTTGATGCACTGCATGCAAAGGAGCAGGAACTACAGGCAGTCAGCACGAGGTGAGGAAAGTCTATGTGTGTGGCACCAGGTGTGAAATCAAGGCACAGGCCTTGACTACGCTGGAGTGCGCACTGTGGGGAGATGCCTGGTGCTGTCTCCTTTCCATCCAGCTCCACGCACAAGGGTGGACATCCCCTCCCTAACCCCTGGCTTGCATGAAACTTGAACTGCACTGGCTGAGCAAGCACCAGATTTTTGTATTCGACTGGCTAAACTATAGACTTTCCTTTTTGTTTGAATCCCAAGCTATAATGCTAGTATTGTCATTCTTTTAAATTTCCAGTCTTGGTAAAGATGTGATGCCAGAAAACGTGTTCTGCTTTGGAAGTAGTGTTTCATCTGCCTTTCAAGTAACCATGAGATTTAAAGATTGCTAATGGTAGTACCTTTTAAGCTATCTCACTAAATTACCTGTTGGACAACCGTCCGCATTCTTTGACAACAGCATCTGTATTCTGTGAAGTTATGTTCAAAAATACATCTTATACTACCATCATCATGTGGAGCATAATTCAGTATTTCACTGTGGCTGTCTTGTTTTATCAGCATTTAATGGAACACCGTTACACAGAGTTTAAAGAGAAACTGGTTGAAAAAAAAAATAAAATCAAGAGTATTATTACCATTAGATACATTTCTAATTAGTTCTTGTAAAGCTTTCTCCAAGATCGTGTTTAACCATAGTGTAAATCAATGTTCAAGTTAACCTCTGGTAGTTGTCTTGCATGTGATGATAGAGTGACACCAGTGCACGCACTGTTGTAATTTTTTTTTTTTGTCCTAGTGATAATTCATCAAGTGCTCTAGAAGCTGTATCCCATAACATATAGATACTAAGAGAGTTTCCAGACACAGTAATCTGTGTGAAAGAGCAGACACAGTAGAGCAACCCAGTGATCAGCGTGGTAGTCATTGTTTTTAATGGAATAACCCAGAGAAAAGTTGTAGATCACTGTTTTGTTTAATACTTCCTAACTAAAGCAGCATTAAATTTTTCTCTTCTTTGGCAGTCTAAGGTTATCTGGCATTATATCACTTTAAGGAGTTGTAGCATCTGGCGTTATCAGCTCTTCCCGCTCAGCTGGCCGAGGAAGTAAAGTCCTGTGAGTACAGAGCAGGTATATTGATTTTTTTTTTTTAAGAGATCGAGTGAATATGGCAGTAGTTTGCGTTGTTGGGCTATTAATGTGTGCCTTGATACAAACTTTTGATGCCTTAGGTTGTCTGAGTGACTCATTCCCCTGACTAAAATGAGCTAATAACCCTTCTTAATGTTACTCGGTCTGGGACAAAGAAATGTAGTGAGTACCATGACCAATTAGAATGCAAGAACACCAGGACAATGCAGAGCCTTAGAATAACTTTCCTGGAAGCAAGCTGTTTCACTGGGAGGCCACAGGTAGATGGTAACATGAATTCTTCATGATTAATTTTGTAAACTATCCTTTTCCTAGTAAATATGTTTTAACGAGTTTAATGAGTTTGTTTTAACACCTCCTGAACTATTCACTGTAGCTATTCATGTATTCACGAATATTGCTGGTAGGTAGCAGTATTCATGAAGGAGCCTTTGTATTACAAAGCTCGCTATACTTGATTAGTTACATCCAGCCATCCAGCTAGCGTATACTAAATGTTCTTGCATGATTAGTGAATAATAAAATCTGATCAATTGTCAATGACTGAAGTTTGTCTTTATTGTTAATCAAGATTGGAACCTTTTGTAAAACTGCCTAATAACAAGCTTTAAAGGTCTAGAATACCAACAATAAAATCATAGCTTCCCTTATAAAGCAGAGTTCAGAAGTGTAATGAAAATATTTCTGTTACTGTTTTCAGTTCTTCTCTTTTAGCAGTTCAAGTAAGTTTGTTTTGTGCAGGGAAGTTATGTGTAGAAGAGGGAAAGCAGATCAGTTTGCACAGCTCTTTCATGTCTTTCTATGGTTTGTTAAGGCATAAAACCCCTGCCTCAGCAGTACTGAGACACCAGATTCTTTTTGCTTTTGTTTTCTTACGGCTTCTCAGTGGGAAAATGCAGGCACTGAGGCCAGTATGAGGGCTTAGTAGTGAGGGGACTAATCTCACTAGAAGGTTTATATGTTATGCTAAAATATCACACACTTTGAAGCATCAAGCTTTTAGGATAGGTCTCTTTTTCCTAGAGAGGACTTTATCTTGTTTGGGAGGTTAGTGCAAAATTCTGGCACTGGTGAGCAGAAGAGCAGCGTAGTCTATCTTCTGATACACAATTAGAATTACTACTTTAAAACACGTTTTTGGTCCTGGAGATTCAGAAATATACTTTTATGGAGCATACAATATTCAGCTTCCTCAAAATAGTTAAATTTCTGGCCATTATATTGATTAATTTGATTTGCCGTGGTTCAGTTCCTACCCCAAATTCATTTTTTTCCCAGTCCCCTTGAAACTTGAATGAGCTGATATCTCTGATTTTAATCCTTTATTTCAAGGGGAATTGTTCTTACAGGCAATATTTCTCCATCCTCAAAGAAATAGGTGACATCAGTTGCAGCATGTTAGAAGGGATCTTGGCAAATCTCTTCAATATGACGTGTCCTCAGTGTAGGACCAGTTCAGAGTTCTGTGGCTGTAGATCTTCAGGAATTGAAACATTCCCGTCCCAGACCTGAAAAGACACTGCATTTATAGTAAGTACCTTAGGAATGAATGTGAATAATTTGGTTTACTATAGTTTACAGCACTGTAGTTATCAAACTGCTATCTTTAAACTGGCAGGGCTCTTAAAAACTCACAGATCTTTTTGTAAGATCTTCTGAACTCAGCTAGCCTTCTCTTCTGAGAACCAGGTACATTCATTACATGATGTTATGATGCGGAGTACCAATAACCAAAAATCATAAAACCATGACAAATAGCTAGGAGGAATTGGAATAATAAGAATTCCTCCTTTGCAATATCTGCATAGGCAAGTATTACATGGAGAATTTAAGATTTATATATGCATAAATCTGAAGGCTTTACAAAAGTACATAAGTGTTCTTGCCATTTGATGCAGAGAGAAATTGCACCATCAGAAGTTGCAATTATTTTTGAAGGATAAACCAGCTAAATGGGCAGAGTTAGAAGCCAGTGCTGTTGTAATGCACCTGTAATGTATCAGTTGTTCAGACTGTTCTCACTGCTTTTGAAATGCCTCGTACCTCTTGATACTGTGTGCATATGTATGTTTGCTCTGCGTTTCTTTTTAATGTCCTCATAGGTAAACAGTATTTGCCCAGGCTTCCTTGTGCTCTTTCACCCTGCCTGATAGTGATGCGTTCCAGACCTGCCCACTCACCCTCCAGGATTTAATTTAACTTTTCACGGGCTCTTAGTTTTTGCTCACCTTCACTGTTGGAAGCATGTGAGAGATTTTCTTTCTCGAAGAGTTTTTAATGCTCTCATTGTATGACCTACTCCTGGAAATTGCTTGCTCCTTATTAGCAGATGCCCGAAGCCACTGACATTAGCATCCCGGGCTTGTAATGAAAGGAGATTGCTGCCATGGAAAGGGAAGGGAGAGAGAAATGGAAAATTCCTCTCAGCGCCTCCCCTGGAAAGGCAGCTTTCTCATAATGAATCACCAAGAGAAGTCTTCATGATGATGGATGGGGACCAGTGGGGGTGGCAGGAGAGAGTTGAAGGCAACAGGGAGTTATTCTCTAATTATTCTTTCCTGACAAGGTAGAATAACAGACACATAGGGCTGTGCTTCAAACTACTGCCTCTTGCACTCTGCTCATTACAGAAGCGCCAGCGTCCCTCGTGGACTAGGGCTGCTCTTGGGTTATCACACCCTGAGACAGTGGCTTTAACTGTCACATCCCATTGTGGCACAGACAAGATGGCTGCTTTTTTTTTTTTTTTTTTTTTTGTGAAGTAGTGGAAAAAAAGAATACACATAGTGAAAGAACTCAAGCAGTCTCACTGTGTGTGCTACACATAAAAGTTGCACAATGAGCAGTTACAGTAGCTAGTACTCTAAGCACATGAGCGTCAGGAAGCTAATATACTGAAGTTGAATATTTCCATTATTTCTGGTGGTTATATGGTAAATGCCAAAAAAAAAAAAAAAAAGAAGAAATCCTCAACGTTTCATTCTTCCATCTCTTCTCACTTAATTGATGCTTCTTCCTATTCTGTTTCATCTATTCTATGTGATACCCTTCGATTCGAATGAATCCTGTCAAGCTTGCAGTAGAACAGACTTCACATGCTCATCAAACCTGCTGAGAGTTCAGAGTACTTAAGGCTGAATAAATACTGCATTCTGGTGATGACAGACTGGTCACCATGATGCTGTCTTACAGAAAGGAACTGTACTGTTTTGGCTAATGGAAGTTTTTCTCTTGCAGAGTCCTTGAACTTCTTTGCCTTTGGGTCTAGGTGCAAACATAAATATGTGCATAAATGTGCAGTGATTGAGTGTTTTGCATTATTGTACCTTATGTGTGTGTATGAGAGTGCATCCAAGGAAGGAAAAGGCAGGTATCTAGGTGCCAAAGGAGAATTGATGGTCCAGGCAAACTGGCCACATCCCTTTGCCTGTTATGAGAAGCCAGGGCCATTGTACATCTGTTCAGTTGCTATAATGTTCTTTTTGTCCTGTTGCAAAGCCTCACCTGTTGGATGTGTAACATCCTCGTATATTGTTATAGTGATGAATTATTGCAGTTTTGTGCAAAAACTTGATAGTTTTCTGTGAGCTACTTGGTATGAACAAGATTAAGTAAAGTGTTCTTTGTCCAACAGCAGCCGCTTGTTGTAACATAGCCAATTTTCAGAAATGTTCAGTTATTTACACATAGGTCTTGTGAAAACCTGAACCTGACATTAAATGGGACCCAGATTCATGAAAATCTGGCCTTCACACTCGTTGCTAAACACTTGAAAAAAAATTGGACTTGAGCTTGGAAAATTCGTCCTCATAAAGATCAGGATTTACATACAGCTTGTTTGTAAATGGTTTCAGTGGGAAATGCTGGCAGAGCCATCCCTCTAGTGTTAATTGTTAACCTGTTTTGCAGGCCACCCATTCTGCCGTTGCAGTAGAACAAACCTAAATGGAATGGGTCATTCATTGCCCAGATCTCCATTACTGATTTCTCTTAGCTGATGGGGGGGGATGTTGTCTCTTGCATCTGTTTTCATTCTGAAACCTTAAGCTGGCTACAAAATCCTTTTAAAGTCTCTGCTGCCTGTTTCAGATTTCATTTGCAAGGGAGTGCCTTTTAATAGGAGTTCTTAACAAGTTCAGATGTTAGCAAGCATGAAGCTTTCCCCATGCTGTTTTACTGATTCAGCAAGATACTTATGCAGATGATCAGAGGCACCATCAGGTTGAAGATAATGTCATGACTCCTAGCTTAAGTTAGGCTTAAATACCTTAAATACTTTATTCAGATCTGCCTTGAAAAAATTATCAGGGATGATCAAAACGTGAGGCTTTGCCTGAATCCTATCAAAGACCTGAGGACTCTCTGTTGTGTTGCTATTTTGTTTTATTAAATCAAAATTAAAAATACCTCGCGTTGCTCGGGAGTCTTCATCGGGTTAAGGAATACGAGATAATAATAATAATGATGGTGGTACTTTGACAGAAAGAGGAGAGAGCAGAAACAATCAAAAAGGAAAATGGAGAAACACCACCCGCCAGCAGCCTGAGTAGTATTCACACAACCCCCGGAACTGCTCTCATTCAAATAACACGTCCCGCTTGCGAGCAGTTACTGTCAGAGAGAGGAGGAGCCCGTCTTGGCTGTAGCTGCTGAGCTGCAGTCTACAGCTAGGTAATGTTTTGTTTCAGGGGCCTGCTCTGTGGGAGGTAGTGCTTGTGCAGAGGCTGTCTTTGCTCTTGGCTTTAGCAGTAGCGTAGCCTCCAAGGAAAAAAATTATCTCATTAGCTCTTGGCGAGGAGATGGTGTACAGCCAGAGCAGTCCACATGTGCACAGCGTGGTCTTCGTCTCACTATACAATTTGTAATTGCTGATTGCTTTTTGGCTGTTGTTGAAAGCCTGCCTGTCAATCCCCAGCTAGAGTGCAAAACAGTAAGTTATCATCCTCCCTCATCTCCAGTCTAGTTCAGCATGAGCTCTACAAAAGAGACTGTAAAGTCTCACTGCAAGAGAGGTTCATAACCTTTGGTCATATACAGATCTCCAAAAATATAAATTAAATTGCCAAAGGATCATCCCGAAGTGAGATTTTGTGTATGAGTGCATACATACTTAATGCGTTTCAGAAATGCTTTTTCCTCTCACTTTTTTTTTTTTTTTCGGCCAGTGTGTTTTAAAGACCTTTCTTTCCTTCTGTTTGTTTTCTTTGGGTTTTGTTTTTGTTTTTTTAATGCTATAACCATGGAGCTTGGGAAGTGGGGGGTTTTCTCATACCTAGATTGGTTCATCTTATGTAGTGATGTTCTTACAATCCACTAGTAACAGTTATCCAGGCATGCTTTAAAAAATTTATAAGAAAAATGTACTTGGAGCAAAAACTGTTTTTTATTTTACCTTTAGAAAGAGAAGTATTAAGGAAATTGAAATTATTATAAAATAATTTCACCGAGATGGTTAAAAGCTTGGAAAGCTCAAATCAGTGAAAACAAACGAGTATGCAGAAGAGAGGTAATAAAGTATAACAGATATTATATCCAGATTTGTCAGTGGGTCAGTCAAAATTGTGAAATTTGGAAAAGAATTATCATTCAGAGTGCTTAGCCCCAGCCCTGGTTCCTTCTCAAGCCTGTCCTGTAAGCTCGTGGTTTTCATATCCATACATAGTCTCTCTTTATTTGCCTCCAGTGCTGTCTTCCTAGGTGTGTGTGTGGTCCTGAAAGCAGAAACAGCGCTTATAGAAAGTGTGCACAATACATTGTGTTATCTGTTATTTCAAGTGGTAACTAATTTTTTTTTTTTTTGACAAGTACATACTTCCAAATATAATGACATTACAATTAACTGTAAATGGCAAATTCTCTGAAATCAGATTTGAAACTCTCATGCAGGAGAAGGAAGGAAGGAGAATCCAGAGTTCATATTTCCTGCATTTCTTCAGGATTATCTCTTCAAAACTGGGAATCTGTGTCTTGAACAAACTGAAGAGTGTGAACCTGCTGATCTCTGATATACTGGCGTCCTTGCCAGACCAGAAAGTAGTATGTAAGATTCTCTATTTCTGTACATTTCCAAGCACAGCTACCCCTGCTTTGTAGTAGGATGGTAGTAGATGACAGGCTACTCTAAAAGCAGCTAGCCTTACCCCCACGGTCCTGCCTGAAGATGCTCTCACCTTTATGAATAACAGCTAGTAGGAGTGAATACTGGCCAGATCAGCAGTAATTCCTGTGCTTTTTGGAAGCACAATTCACTACGGGGAATAGTTGGCTCATTATGCCACTGTGCCATATACAAATAAGCCAAATTACTTTGTTGGAGAATGGTATACAGAACTCATGACTGATTAGTCAAGAGGTGAGAACGAAGAAGCATTTCAGCACAGACCAAAGTTAATATCTGTTTATCAGAAGAAGACATCATTCTGGAGATGTCTTCAGAGTCTCTGTGATGATGACGGATTGGCTCTAGAGAATGTCTTGTGTCAGGGTTTCTTTTTGCTTAAGGTTGGGATTCATCTGTATGCTGTGTATCACAGCATTTCTGTTTTGATTAGAGTGAGTGTGTGGAAAACTCTTTGTACTTGCGGGCTGCATTATTAAGGTGCGATGATTCATACCGATAGACTTGGGCATCATCTGAACTGTAAGGCTTTTCTCAGGGGAAATCTGAGATAGCAAGGCAAATTAATGCTTTCTTTGCAGATTCATTATACAAAATTATGCTTAATTAAAAACAGCGGTTTACTGTAGCTTAATCCAAAAGATCCCTGTGGGCTTCTTGAGATATCGGTAGGGTTGGAGAATATTGACAGTGCTGGGAGGATTCGCTGGCGGGTATTCCTGGGAGGGTGAGAATTTCAGACCCATTTAGAGGGAAGGAAGGGCTAAGAGAAAACCTGGAACCTGGAAAGTCGAATAAAATGTTTATGTAGCCAATCAGAGTGTACAGTCAGCATGGAAGTTTTTTTTTTGTTTTTTTTTTTTTTTAAACCATTTATAAAATAAGTAAATTGAGCTCTTTCTTCAGTATTCAGAATACTTGTTATTATAACTGCTAGACTGTAGGGATCTGTCTAACTGTGGAGAACGTATAGGAGCAGCTTACTGTGTACCAAGATCAAAGGGATTAACTTCAAGTGTTGCTGTACAAATTTGTTACCAGAAACTCTCAACTGAGTGCAAGTCTGGAATGCATCTGTTCTCCTAGTACTGGGGTAGTGTAATTATTTGTTTAAGAGGTATTCATGTGTTTACTGCCTTTACTGAAGCTGATGTTTGCTTTGTAGAGACCTACAGGTAGATATGGCCTCTTTGTGAAATCTTGAGCCACAGCCATGCGTGAATGAGGCGTGCTTTTCCTTCGGGGAGCCAGCAGCCTAGATTCTCAGAAACCATTCAGAGTATGCCGTGCAGCACATTTCATGCAAGAGAAAAGATTATCAGATACATACTTGTGCCTGCGTGGACAATCGCTTAACGTGACAAAGGTACCGTAGCACACTCTGCATGTGGATATTCTGAGAAATAAGCAATGTATTTGTTATAACGTAGGAGATTCTTTCTTTCCGATTCTTTGTCTCCATTTTTGCAACCATCAGCTATTTCATTTACTATTTATTAGGTGTATTGCAAATGGCAGCATTTTGTTGTTTTGTCAGGCCTAGGGTTTTTCTTTTTGCTCAGATTTCATATTCTGCTGTTTCCCTTACTGTCTTTGGGACTCATATCCAGCTCCTGAGCAAGACTTCAGTATTCTCCAGCGGGAGTGTACTCAGCTTGGAGTTGAAAGCCAGATGCTAACTAGGAACATGGGAGATGCAGGTCTTCAGTTTTCACCTATGCCTCATATTCTGTTTCCCACTATGCAAGTTATCGCCTCTCTTCTCTTTTCCTTTACCACCTCCGGTATAAATGTTACTCTTACTTAGCCTATGACCAGGTTTGATAATTTCTTTGCAGAAACTTTCTCTTGAAATTGAGTGTAGGAAAGCTTCTGACACTAGCGAAGCAAACTTGATAGTGAATAGCTGCAAAAATGTTTATTTCTACAGTATTTCTAAGTGAGTATTTTGATCTGCTGTTGAAAAATTGGAGGAAACGGATGGTCCTACACAACAAAGATAATTATGCATTGTGATTAGAACCAAGTTGGTCACTGTCTCCTGTTGGTAAATGCTTCTGCCAGGTTCAGCAACATCGATTTGGAGGATAGAAGGGAAATGAAGCATTCCTAACTGGGATTTTTGTGGATATGTCTAATTCCCTGTGTTTCTTGCTAGTATTCATTGTAATTAAAAATTTGTAGGAAAAAACTGTTTGAATCCAATCTGCCCCTATAAGAATACTAGGAGATGAGACTCTGAAGCTGGTAATAAATAACATTGTTTTTTTCTAGAAAACTCAAGACTGAACCGTTGGAAAAAGCTTGACTGTGCTCCAGTGTCTGATTTCTCTCTTTCCAGCTTTTTAATACAATAGCAGTCACATTACGTTCTGTGTGACTTTTGTACGTTGTTAGGACTTGATTTTCTGTCATTGCTCTGATACGCTGCTGCTCCTGCAGCCTGTTCTGCTGTTGCTATCTCCTTCGTTTTGTTCCCTGGGATTGTTATTTCTGCAGATTTTGGGTACCTGCATTTATGACATTTCTTGAGTGCATTTCAGGGAGTGTCTTTCAATGCAAGTCAGTGGGGTGAAGTAATAGTTTGGCATTTGATACGATGATTTTGGCAGAGTTCTCTGAGCACGATACCGTAATAGACTGGATAGTAAGGAGCAATGTTGAAGTTTCCTCGTGTGCTATGAAATGATGTTTGTGTGAACTGTGAGAATCCAGTTTCTCAAGCTGTGCTGAGCTGAAGATGCTGAGCTTCACCTCCATTTCTTGTAACTAGAGAGACAATGTGAGCAAGTGTTTTGGAGAGACTGGAAGTTTATTCTTGCCTCTGCCACTGAGATGAGGCTGCTCAACTGGCTTAATCAAAGCTTTGGGTTTTTTTCTACTGTATTCCTGAGTGCACTCTTGAAAAAATGTGTTTTATTTTATGTTCAGGTGAGATCCAAATGCAATTGTTTTTCTGGATGCTGTTGTAGTTCAAATAATAAACACCTTACATTCATTATGTAATATATGAATGCAGTTTCAAGATGTTTAATATTTGAAAAGCCTTCACTGAATTTACTTCTGTTCTGCTAAACGTAATGCGTTATATTTTTCTGGGATAAACCTGTAACTCATCATCTCCAAGTAAGTACGAGCACTATCTACTCATTGCTTAGTGCTCCATTAGTATGGTTTGTAAGCATGGAAAAATAGCACTCCTAGTTAAATCATCCTGCTGTTTCTATGGAGATCCGGAACTATACATTTACCTGTTAGTTACGCTACCTAACAATATAAATATAAATGCAGTAACTACAACTGTAGCTGTCACAGAGATACTGACTGGGAATCGTTGATGCAACAGAAGGGTCCTGCCCCAGTCAGGGCAGGCAGAGACAAAGCAAATCTCTTCATCTAGCAGCGCTCAGGACTTCTGGGAGGAAGATTTTACTCACGTTCATCCAGTGCCCAAGGCTTTAAGCCTCTTTCATTGACGTGCTACAGAAGGAATTCTGAAGGTGAGCTTTTTAAGAAGCGCCCTGTCAGAGGTTGTTTGAACAGTTCTTTGGTAATCCAAGAATATTAAAAGGTACTTCCAGAAACCAACTACTTTTTAAAGTAGTTTGGGTATGAGAAGGTGCTGCTGCTGAGCGGAGTAAATGCGTGAGGTAGGGAGCTTGTCTGTTGTGTGTTACAGGCAGTGGATGTTAAAGAGCACTGAGAGCTTGCATGCTGTTTCAGTGGCAGGTCCACAAAGAGCTCATATATTCAAAGATCAAACTATACATATACTGACAGCCTTTCTTCTTGCCTTTTGTCTGATTTTAGATATTTTTAATTAAATTAAGGACCTCTCTTGCAGAAGTTACATATCGTTCAGACATTGAGCTAGATCAGTAGTCTCTCCCAGCAGGCAGGTGGTGCTTCCCGCTGGCAAGCAGCTGCAGTGCCAAGCGGTGTCTGGCTGTGTGAAACATTGTGCTGCCCACCTAATTTCCCAAACATGAAAACCACAGATTGACACAGCTGCTTTAATCAGGTGTTAGGGTGGAAGTGTGATGATAAGTGTATTTCCTCTGTGGCTCTGCCAGTGCTTCTTCGTGGAAAAATACGCCCACTCTGATTGTAATAAGGAAGCATCGTGAATCGGAATTACTATGAAAGCAGAACTGAGTTTAATTTGGCCGAGAGACAGAGTGCAATAGTTTTATACAAATTGAGAGCTTTCCTGTGAGAGATTGAGTTACTCCACACTAGAAAACCCCTTAATTTTTTTCAGTTTAAACATTTAAAGTGGATGGTGAAAAAGTGGAGCTCTAGGCAAATGTACTACTGCTGTGTGAGATCCATGGATATAGTTTCCTTAAGAACTGTCTCTTGCTGCATGAAAATGGGCTTGTTTTCTGTTTTGCAGTTTCTCTCTTGAAAAGGGATTTTTCAGAGGTGACAGCTTTTCAATATTTATGAAATAAAATTGTCTTTATTTCAAAGTCTGTGAACTCAGAAAAGAGCTCTTTCAAGACTAGAGGAATATATCTGCCTTGTAATTTTTATATTTTACTCTAGTCAGAGGAGTGTTGAATGCACACACTGCAGTAACGGATGCTGTGACCTCCTGCGTTATATTAGATTAGCACCCTGAGACCTTGCCATTGCATTGCCCTTGTCTGCTAGAGGTGTTGAGTAACTTTGTGAGCAGACAAATGGAAATTAATAGGTTCTAAATTCGTTTTGACGTGGATGAGCTGTGTGATTCAGAGAGGGAGAACTGCAGACATAAAACATTCAGGAAATACAGTGAAGCAGTCAAAATTTAGAAGCATATTTAGATGTCAACGTCTCTGCCAAGTTTTGATAACACGTACTGTTGCTGAAAATGAAAATGGGCAAGATTTTCCATAACTGAAGGTTTGTTGGACACATTGAGGGCAGGATTCAGAGCTAACTAGACTTAATTAGTTGGTTCTATGTTTGTAGTACAGACAGTGGCAGCTGGACCAAATGGAGCTGGTGAAACACTGGAGAGTGACACTGAAACTGTACAGATACTGTGCAGCAAAGGAATCCTGGAGGCGCGTTTTTAAAGAGAACCACATCAGAACACTTCTTGGGTAATCCAAGAACATTAACAGGTATTTCCAGAAAGCAGTCACTCTGCAGATGCAGTGCAGCAGGGGTGAACTTGCCTATCTGTTCATGCACACATCAGTCTGTGTCTTCAGGTATGAATTCTCTGCTCTGAGCTTAACAAGTTATTTCTGTGAATTGCTTCTCTCTCGTTATGAAATTAATTGAGTAATAAAGACATTTTAAGGAGTGGAGACTCCACATTTTTGCCAAGTGAAATGTACAGTAGTTAAATTTCCACAAAATATGTTGTTGCACTTTATCAGGGCAGATACGCGTTTTGGGCCAACCACTGAAAACTGAAAGATTTGTTTGGAGAAAAGATAAAGTATTCAAACTGGCCCAGTGTTTTCACTGGCAGTGTGATAATAAAGATAACACTGTTGTTATTGTTAAAGATATATCCATTTGTGAGTGAAAAATAATTCTTGGGGCAGGTATTCAGAGGGAGAACGTTATGAAAAATTGTTCTATTTTTGTTGTTTGTGGGGGGTGGGGGTTGGTAATTGGTGACTTTTCTCGTTTGGGTTTGTTTGTTTGGTTGTTTTGGCTTCCTTCCCTCTCTCTGTCTTTCTCCCTTCTTTTTCAATTCCTGGCACTTAACCCTTCCTAGAGGAGGTTGATGTGAGAGCACTGTTCTACTCACAACAGCTCCTATAATGCTGATTTCTGTTCTCAGGTACCTCAAGCCAAAGTATCTTGGGTTTACAGAGGATCACTACTTTTTAGGATCAGGAAAGAGCAAGAGCAGTAAGCAGTTGAAATCAAATCCTACCTGCATTCTGAAGACTGACATTTTAGCACACGGTATTTTGGTTGTCACGTTTCCCTAGGTATCACACAACAAACTTGAGGTACTTAAGAGTGTTCTCACTAGACCATGAGCAAAAAGAGTATCTGTCCTGCATATATCAGCCTTGGCAGCTTCTGAAATGAAACTTCCAATCTGGAGACAGACATTTTTATAATGATGGTTCAAGGGAGCGGTACTGTAAGTGCAGTCAGCAGGCCATAGTGAATTTGTCCAGATGGAAGGTTTCTTGTGGATACTTTACACTGTACCACAGTTAGAAGGTAGTTGCAAGTTTAAGTAGTTTCTAATAGAGCGCTGTTTCCCTAAAAGGAATCTGTTTAGATGAAGCATATCCTAAAAATAGATGAAAACATTCTTTTGTGGTTTTTGTCTGCTTTTAGCAAATGACCTAACAAGTGGGATTCCCCTGAATAGGGATCTCCCTGTCTGTATAGCAGCTAGTATAAGATAGCTCACAGATCAACATGGCACAGTATAAAAGTTTATTAATTATTACTATAGTATCATCTGTATACTTTTCAAAAGCAATTGATATATTATAGTGGCATGGGATTTCCTCCATCAATTCTTTAGATGTTTTCTAGTCTCAGAGCCACAAGCCTTCTTTCCCTCTGCTTTATGGCATCCCTTGCATCAGCACAAAGGTAGCATGAAACACCTCCAGATCCAAAACTCAGCACTAAACTGGCATTTAGAGCGTGCTGGTGCTAACAATAGGATGGTGATGACTTGTATGCAAGGGCAGCCTAAAAGCATTGCTGAAAGATGGCAATCCAGGGCTACTGTCAGGCTTTGGCGCATTGTGAAAATGCTGCTGAAGTGACATGGGAGAAGTCTCATTGCCTGGCAATGTGTTGTGCAGTCTGTAATGTTCTGCTATTTTATACAGTACATCAGTGATATACTTTACGTAACTTTTTAAATACAAAATATTGCTCTGCACCTGTTTAGTACTGGGAGGAACTTGGAATATGTACAAAGAGGTACAGTACTGACAGTGGTGTCTTATATACATTAACTGGGTGTTGTCATTTGTCCTCATCATTTTGTTTTTCTTTCTGTAGCAGTCCCTGCCTCTGATTCCCCCAGGGTGCGGGAAATAGAAGTCATGTTTGGGAGTGGATTTGGTAATAAAACAGCAAGCCCATGCTGCAGCACAGCACAGACAGACCTTCTCTAGCTGAAATTTCTAAAGCAGCCCAGCAGTAGGCTAGGAACTCATCACTGGCCCCTGTCCTCCCGGTGAGACCTGCCTGAGCGTTGCGCTGCCTTCTCACCAGCGCAGCTTGTTTAAAGCTGGCCCAGCCACATCTCTGCGCTGCCACCTGTGGTGACAGCAGTACCCTGGGCTGTCTGCCCTCCTGCTTCTCACAGGGCTGGCTGTGGTAACACGCCACTGTCAGCGATGGTAACGCCGCCTGGCTCTCTGTGGCTGGCTGAGGCAGGAGGAGGCCACTGTGTGTGACAAGTATCGAAAATGGCTTGGGAACAGAGAGATTTGATTGACCCGGGAAGATCAAAAGAACTGCAGGAATTAACTCTGGCCAATTACGATGTGACATAAACCGTATAAAGACATTTAGGGTGGTCTTTTAGGACAATGAGTTTCAAATAAGCTGAAGGAAAATTCTGGCTTAACATTGGTAAGAATGCTCTGGCGTGAGCCCAGCACTGTTGATGTACATTGGGTTCTTCCTGCAGGTGCACGGCTCACCTTGGAGCCTCCTTGTGCCAGACTTGGTGTGAGCACGCACACAGGTGCCCGCCTGGGGCAAGGCAAAGCAGTGAAGCAGAGACTGGTATGGAGGAAACTGGTGGGAGATGGGGATAGGCAGGATGAAATATTAGGCTGTACAAACTTTGCTTTCTGTGATTTTGCCTTAGAGTAGGGTGAGTGTGTACACTGCATGATGTTTAACTAGCTCACGTTTTTTTTCTCCAAACCCCTGTAAAACATCAGAAGACTGAAGGCTTTTGTTAAAATGAAGAGAGCCTGACAACCTGCTGAGATGTTGCACCTGTGAGCTGGGGGGAAACTGCCACAGGAGGTTTCTGTTCCTTAGATGCACCAGTACATCACCAAAAACGCCGGTGCCAAGGAGGAGTTGAGGCCCTGGGTTCTTCTCAAGCAGCCTTTGAGTATGTATCTAGTGGCATCATGCCTTTACAAAGGAGAAATTGCGTCCAGCCATGTTTGCTGCCTGCAAGAGCAAGTCTGCCCTCCCTGCCCTCACATACATAGATATTTGTAGTTGTTTCTGAGTCTCCGGAGCTCTGCACCTTGTGGCCCTGCAAGTGTAGCTGTGCACATCAGCAACAGAGCAGAGGAGGACAGCCAGCTGCAGACATGCTCTGGCAGATAGCAAATGTGGCAGGAGGCAATTTCTTCCGCACGATGGTGTGATGCCATTGCCTCATCTCTCGGATCAGGCAGCAAAGAGCGGGGGATATAAAAGGATGGGAGAAGGGAATGGGGTCAGGAGCCTGGGAGTAAAAGGTTGATTGCTTGAGCGTGTTCTCCCCAGGGAGGGACCGTGAGCAAGCAGAAATAAATTGTGTTTGTGAATAGTAGATAGATGTGGTCTGACCTTGCTTACTGAGGAGTTTAATGAGGGTTTAGAAAGTGACATCGGTGGATGGAGATATTTGCCCCGATTTTAATCTTTGTTTTTCATTACATATGCTCAGAAAAAATGTTGCTCTGGATTTTCAACCAGGGAATGAGTACAGAGGAGAAGGAACAGTTAGCTGTTCTGTCTCTGAATACTGTATTTTAACCAAGCCTGTGTGGACTTAGTGCTCTCATTAGAGTTACCAGATAAGTAAGTCACAAGCTCAAGTTGTCTGCTGTCTCCTCAGATGAAGGGAATGGTGTGACTGTTGGAATGGCTTTGTTGGTGCCCCTTGATCATTTTAAGTAATTTTATTTTTTCAGATACAAAAATGTCATGATTACGTGGATGGGCAGCAGTACTTGTTCTGGCTCACTGTTTGTGCTTGTTGAAACATTGGCAGAGTTAGAAATTTTTCTTTTCTTTTTTTAGTATGCGGAAGGTCTGAATTGCAACAAATATACAGGGCTTGGACGTTTCCAAGATGTGACAGAGCCTTAGGGCAGGAACTGAAAGGTGTTGCTCTGCCAGGCCTGAGCTGCTGCCCAGGGAGAACAAGAATAAAGTAAGGGCCGTGTAGGGTAGAACTTATTGTTCTTCTTTTGACACTGGCTAATCTTTCTGAGTTTGGAAGGCCTTAGTCAAAAGGTGTAGGTGGAGTAATGACAGCAGCGTGTGGCTGACAGACTGCCCTGCTGCTTTATGGCTATTAAGAAAATACCACAGAAATTAATTTTTTTTAATTAGCTCAGTGTTGCAGGCACAAGGGGTGTGACTACAGCTGCAGGAAAGAGTTCTAAATTTGTAGTTCCTAAGGTAAAACATTCCTGATTGCTTAATATTTATCTCAAGTAAATTGGCCTCTGGTGCCAGAGAAAACAGTCTTTGGGTTCAGCAGGTTCTGAGGCAAAGAAACTTGATTTTGTTTTGGGCAGGATCTGGCAAACGCTGCCAGGTGCTGTGCTATGTACCGAACCTGAATCTTCCCAGCAGATGGGGGGCCTAAACTTTAAAGCATGCAGCTGAGGATGAAGGCCGTGATAGCCTGTTTTTCTTCAAAAGCATGAGATCACAGCAGCAACACAGAGCTGGAAGACCAAGAGAAGGTTGGGGCCCTGAAACAAACTGGAGGGTAAGACAAAAAGTGCAGCTGACAAACTTGGAGAGCCACTTGAGGAGGAGGAAAAGATGAGGGGAAGAAGAAGCAACCCACGCAGAGGATGGGGAGTTGTACTCTAATCTTGTGTGCTGCAGGAGGAGCATCCAGCTCCAAAGCTTACACACCATGGTCAAGACAAAGGAAAATTCCAGTTCTGAATTTGCAGCCAGAATTCAGGAACCAGAGGAGGGAGCTCAGGAGGTTGAACCTTTCAGGTAAGGCTGCCTGTATTTAGGTCCTATGCTTATAAAATTGTTGGTAGGGTCTGTTCAAAAGCTTTGCTTAAGTTGGTGTCAGTGTGGGCTAGGCTGGGAGCTCTGCAGCAAAACTGCAGTGTGCTGAGAAGCGAGGCTCCAGGAACACTGTCTTACCCTGTTGTTTTCCTGGTTTAAAGTTGGTGCAAATGCACTTTTTAAGTCATCATCCATGTGACTGCTGTGATGCTGGACCTGCTCTGTAGAGTAGGAGGGGTTGTGGTTGTGGATGGATGAGCAAAAGGTGAGCAATGACACTACCAAGAGCCTGGAGCTCTGTGGCCGAGCTGTATGTAACCCTTTCCATTTCTGTCTAGCCCTCTAACCACCTGTTCAAGTCAACCAAAGGCCGTGTAATGATGGAGGCATCCATTGATGCACTACGTACTTTCTCTGCCTGTTTTATTTTGGTATTAATGAAATGTTTTTTCAAGCCCCGCTTGCATATCTCCATTTGGAAAACAAATTAATCTACTCTGATAAAAGCTGGCAGAGGAGCTCACAGCAAGCTTCACAGCACGCATGTGAGTGTGCTGACATGCAACTGAGCTGCCAGAATGCTGTGATTTCACAACACCCCACAAAACGGCCTCCTGCTCCTTGTGGGTAATGAAATGTCACTCGGTTTTAGCAGTCAGCCTTTGGTGATGGAGTTCAGCCAATTAAAATATCTTTTGTGTAAGCAGGATAAAACTGGTGGCATATGACAGGAGGGTGACTGAATTGCTCACAGTTTAATAACACCTCTAGCTGTGCAATAAAGGTGTCTGGTTTCTATGTAAATTGTTGTACACCACAGAACTGTTGGGTTTAATATTAGCGAGCAGTTTTAGTGTTTTAGAGTCTCGTTTATACAATCCGAGGCACAGTGACTGAGAAGATCCCCTAGATTGTAATGCGAATCACGCATATTTCATATTGAATCACAGAGTGCCTTAGCTTGGAAGGGACCTTAAAGCCCCCCCCAGCCCCAACCCCTGCCATGGGCTGGGTGCCCCCACCAGCTCAGGCTGCCCAGGCCCCATCCAACGTGGCCTTGGGCATCTTCAGGGATGGGGCACCCACAGCTCTGGGCAGCAGTGCCAGCGCCTCACCGCCCTCTGAGTAAAGAATTTCCTCCTACCATCTAACCTAAATCTCCCCTCTGGTAGCTTAAAGCCATTCCCTCTTGCCCTATCACTATCAGACTGTGTAAAATGTCACTCCTCCTCCTGCTTGTAAGCTCCCTTCAAATACTGGAAGGCCGCAATGAGATCACCTCTGAGCCTTCTCTGAGCTAACCAAGCCCAAATCCCTCAGCCTTTCTTCATAGGAGAGGTGCTCCAGCCCTTACAGGCGTGTTGAAGAGAGCACACTTCTGTGAGCTTACAAATGAGGAGCTCCTACTCTTGTGCTCGGACTGAAGGCAGGGATGCGACAATGTGTTATGCTGTACTGCTGTTGGTTTTGTTATTTAGCTGGGAGAGCTGAAAAAAGAGAAGGCTTACATGTGCTTGGAATCCTCATATGCTGATATTAAGATCCACTGAATAAGTAAGTTCCAACATTAGCTGGAGCAAAATGATAGAGAGGAGGCTTGCCCTTTTAAGTTAACCAACTTTTTCCCTCTAAGTTTGGATGTTGCCTTTGATCTGTTCCCAATCACATCTTGAGGTATTATCTGGGCTGCTTATCTCTTTCTCTGAGCAGTTGTGCTGCATGTGTACTGCTGTGCTCACCAGGGAGCCAATTCATACGAAACCACACTTAAAGTCAGCAGTGTTTCCTTTTCTGGCAGGACAGCTGTGGAGCTGCAGTGTGACAAAGGACCTGAGGAGAACGTGTTTCAAGGCTGGGAGCATCCTAGGACAGGCAGGCTGACAAGGCGCTGATGGAGAGGGTGACCGTGTCACACCACTGCATGGGCCAGGAGCATCCTACAGGTACAGTCAGAAGCAAAGCTGTCTGTCCACCTGTTGACTTCACCAGCTTGTAGGATCTGAGGGCATGGTCAGCAGCAGTGCTTTCCCCCAGGGGTATGAGCAGGTGCAAGGGATAGCAGCTGCAGCCCTTGGTAGGTACCAGATGTGAGATAGGGGTTTTGGATCCAAGCATCCTTAGGATTTCCTTCATGAGCGCTTTTGCAAGACCACCCTACAGCTGCAGCTTGGTGTCTGGGCACTTCAATGCAACCTCCCCTAGCTCTGGTTTTTGGTGACTGGTTTTGTGTTTGCTGGGTCTGTTGTATACATAAGTCTGCAAAGCAGCCACAGTAAGCCAGCTGTGCCAGCTGGGAGGCGAACTGCACATCCATCAGAGGTTTGGCAGGGTGTTGCTGAAGGACGGGGTGTCCGTGTCACACCAGTATGCCCAGTATACCCTTAGAGAGCACTCTTCCAGCCAGCACACCTTTCATGGCCTAAATCAGGACTTGTGAGGTGGGGCAGCAGCTGTGCAGAGCTTTGGGGACGGCGCACAGCCCAGCTGCTTCTGCCCATGCCATGTTCTGGGGGTTTGGTGACTGTGCAACCAAAGGGGCTTTACAGTGTCTGTGGAAACTTAACAGTACCATATATGCGGAGAAGATGGATGCTGGCTGAGACACACATCTAGTCGTAGAATCATAGATGGTTGCTATTATTTTCCCTTCCTCTTCTGTCCTATTAACCTCTCTTTATCTCACCCCACTAGTTTTACCTTTTTTCTGCTTCTCTACCCCATCCCACTGGGGGAGAGCTGGTGCTCTGTGGCACTCGATCAGGTTAACTACAACATGCTGCAACCGCTGTGTCACCCTGCCATCCCAAACTTCAGGACCGGTGTTGCAAGCAAATGCAGTGCAGTCAGTCTGTCTGGGTACACGCTGTACCTCGTCTTCACAGGCATTTGTTAAATGCAAACTGAAGAAAAAGGATTCTGGATGAAAGTCACAAGTAAAACACTGGGCTGCTGAAGCACACTGTGAGGAAAAAACTGGGAGAAGAATGTGAAGGATTCCTGGCCTGAATAGAAGGTAAAAAGTCATAAAATAGAAGGGTAAAACAATAATTGGAAAAGGGCCATAGTATGTTGTGCAAAGGAAAGCAGGATTTGGCTGTGTCACACCGCGAGGGGCATCCTTACTCTGGGTGCTGGATAAATACCTGGCTTGCTTTCTCAACCACTTACTACTGCCCTCAGCCTACTGGGTGCAGCGCGCACCTTAGAAATGCCCTTTTTGCTCTCAGGATGTGGTTAGCGGCGGTGCTACCTACAGAAGAGTGGTTTGATAGCAATGGAGGCTTGTTCCTGTCTTGGGGAATCCTGTACTGGCTGAATTACAGGAAAAGATGGTAGAGGGACAAAAATACTACAGAATGAGGTTAAATATTACTTAGAGTCAAGAAAGAGTTGGTTGATTAACAGATACTGTTAAGTAACATTGAGAAGTATGATTGGGAATGCCTCATGTACAGAACAGAGAATGATTTCTTTTTACCCAGACAGTGCAGGTCCACTTTGCTTTGTTGCTTGACCTGTTTTTAAGAAAATGAGGGATGGGGCTACTCTGCCCATGCATATCAAGCATGTGTAAGCATGACATCCCATCTGGCACCCTGGAGCAAAAAGTTGGAGCTTTCTTGGGAGAAAAATGGCAACCTAATGGGATCCTATCACTGTAACTTCTGCTGGTTCTTTCTAACACTGCAGGTTTGCACCAATGCATATTGCTTCTCTCGGGTGGGCTTTTTTTGCTGTGGAAAAACTGGTCATAAAACTGCAGGATGTCAGCATAAACCAGCAGGTAAGTGCATTTTAACCTGCCAGGAAGGCTCTGATAATTTGGTCTTTGCTGTATATATGTGTGTATATGTGCATGTAAACATGTGTGTGTGTGTGCGCATATGTATATATGAGGGTGCGTGTGTGTATATATGTATTTACTACTTTTTACATACTATCATCCACACACACACACACATATATAATATATATATATATATTTTGGATTTTTTTTTAATGACATGGTTTTGATGAGAAGCAAGGTGGCAGGTTAGAAAGAAAACTGGAACCAAAGCCTTGCATCTGTCCCTTCTACTGTAGTCCCTTCAGTGTCAGCAAATGCAGTAAGCGAGTGCACACTGACACTGGTCATGGTATCCATGGTATCTGTCATTTGTTAACCTTTTTTAAGTCTTTACTGGGGAAAAGGTTTTAGCGTGTCTTTTTAACACACAGTATTATAGGCTGTCAAAAGGTTATACAGGTAGCTGTTTTCATGTTGTTCACACTTCTTTCACTTGCCTATGTGTAGAAAAGCAGGCTTTAATTTTTGGCGTCTATTTATTAAGGTCTGAACAGAAAGGGCAGTGATAAACTGCTTCATATGACCACCTGAGGCCATATTTTGATCTCTTTTTTGAGGCTTGCATGAAAATGGCAGCATCTGCTCTGTCCTGGCTGGCACAGAGTCACCTGGAGGAGCAGCATCTCCCCCGCAACCCCTCGCACCTCATCTCTCCAGAAACACCGGGTGAGCATGGAAGAGAAGGGGACAACACAGTGGCACTGCAGAGCCAGGGCAGAGGTGAGTGACTTACAGCTGGAGCAGCTCTTTCTGTGCCAGACTCGCAAATGCTGTCCCAGCGTACACTGCCAACTGAGGCTTCGGTGGCCACAGTGCCTTACAGTGTTGTTTCATTGTCAAGGTGAAGTGTGTGAAATAACTCATAAACACAAAGACGCCAAATCCTCCCGTTGTCATCTGAGTAGTTTACCATCTAAGTTCATTCGAATTCAGTGTTCTAAGGCCCATTTGTAAGCTGCCATTTTGTGGGCAAAACCCCATTTGTCCTCCTTAAATAGATTTTTACTTTAACCAGAGAGTCTCCATCTTAGAGAGCTGTCGTAAACGTGGTGAAACACCACTTCTTCCACTGTATGAGAAACAGATCAAATTGCGTTAATTTTGTTAGGTGCCCCAGAATGTAACAATTTGTGCAGCAGCGTGGGGACTGCAGTAGCCATTTCTGAAACACACACTTCCTATTTTGGAAACCCTCAAGTTACCTGTGAAACTGTTCTAAAAGCTAGGCTGGAAACCGTAACTCTTCCTTTTGAGTAATATATATATATATATGCCGTTCTTATAGTTAAATGCACTTTTAATTTTAAATTCGATAATAGTTGCATATTTAACTACTTCATTTTGTTGGAATTGTCACCTCTTGGTTGATTTCTTTGCAGTACTGAGACTTTTGATCCAGAAATGAAAACAAGACATTGCCATTATTATCAAGTAACAGCCTTCTTTACTGATTACTTCAAAATAAAGACAAGTCACCTCAACTATTCACAAATATTTCTGACGTATTGCAAAATAACAAAACAGAAGAGAGATCACAATCACAGTTGTAGCAAAATAGTTTCCAGAATTTTTACAAAAACGTTTTTTTTTTTTCCCATTTAGAAATGTTGGTTTGTGCAGGAGAACATCTTTCTGTTTGGTCAAATAAGCTTCTGCTGTACGTACAGTGCTGATGGCATCCTAAGGGACAAAGCGGAAAAATATCCTTAAAGCGGTACTTTGTCAGAAACAGCCATTTGGAATACGGCCTCTCATCGCTGCAGGCTTTCTGCAAGGTTTGACTTTGTTTTACTGATAATTTTGTAACAAGGTACGAAGCTGACATTTTTTTATACTTTATGTAAGTATTTAAAAAATCCGAGACCTATTTTTGCTAGGTATATGTTTTTGAAGCTTTAAGGCTGTGCCACTAACAGCACCTTATCCAACTTTTGTCATTTTCTGAAATGTTACTATTGTCAAGTTTAGAATCATTAACAGCAATGATGATGATGTTCCTCATCTAAAAATCCTAAACCAAATGGAAGAATTCCCTGGGAAACTGCAGATCGCATGCATGATACAAAACTAAGAAAATTAGTCCAAAGTTCTGATAAATATTTAGTGCCAGCTAGAGCTAATATTTGTTCTAGTTCTAGACCGTTAGATGTTTGTTATATACAGAACAGTTGGGTAGAATATGGACATTTGACGAAGGTGACTCAAGGCATTTCACGGTCTGAATTGTTTGTACAGCAGTAACACAGCTGCCCTTTTTTGCTTACACACAGGCTTGTGCCCCCGATGGAAGGGAACGTTCCTCGTGGTTCTACGAGCACAATCGTAGCGGCCGCCAGTGGCCGGCTGCAGGCTGCGCAGGAGCTGCTGGCAGCATTGAGGGCTGGCTCCTGAGCTGAAGGCAGACCTGTGCAGCACCATCAGATGCCAGTTTACGTCAGGTAAGGATTTGGTCTTTTGCCTTCAGCGCACTGCAACATGAAAACTGTACCAGCGCTTTTCAGTGAGCACCATTAGCTGACTTTGGTAACCTATTTCTTGGCACGAGCAGCGGGATCCCGCAGCGTGCTGAGCTCCTCTCCTGTGCAGTAAGAAAGCAGACTGCCAATTATCTTGCAACTAGAGTCTGTAAATATTAAAAACATAAATATGTTAATACCCATACACATATACACAAAACACAGCAGTAGCAACATTACAGGATGCAGCGCCTACTCTATCTAACTGCTTTTTGATACAGATGCAAGACCAAAATAAATGCTACTTAATAAGGAGCAACACTTCTTCAAAGGTCAGTGGCAGCGAGCCAGAGTTCAGGTCCAGGTTCAGAGCTACATGAAGCCAGATCAATCCCACTGTCTATCAAATCTAATTATCAGAAGAGCAGTGCTATGGGAAAATAATGAATATCTGTTAATACTAAGACTTTCCAAGCCAGAGATTTCACATTGCTTGTAATCAATTCTCCCTTTTGCACAAGTGCTCTTTGGGTGAGCACTCGTGTTTAAAAGGAGATAAAGCTCCTACACAGAAAATGTGATTTAGCGGCAAGGATTAACAGAAACAACCAGCACTTGATTTAGAGTTCCTGAATTCCAGGAGGAGCTCCTCATGTTTTTAATTGAAGTTTCAGCGGGATTGCACTTAGCAGACCACAAGGAAGTTGTCATTCTCCATCTGTTTTTCCTTTTTCATGCAGTTCTGTTTCAAAGCTTGGTAAGAATAGCATGAGAAGGGCTGGAGGAGTTGGCTGTGCTAGTCCACTGTCTTTGCTAATGCTCTTCAGAGCAGCGTCCTCTTCTCAACGTCACATCATCCAGTCCAATGTCCCCCGTTCCTCCTTCCCCTTTCTCTCCTTTGAAAATAATCTGGGAAAACAAACAGAACATTGGAGTGCCAAAATAAGATGAAAGAATCTTTGGTTAGGGGAGGAACTGCGTAACAGTAAGCATGTAAAAGCATAAAAAAGCTCAGTCTTTACTGCCTCGAGCCTATCTATTCTGCTCAGAATTATGGTTGTTTTTCTGATCCTTTTCTTCTCTTTGACAGGATCCCCATGAAGTGCCAGCAGTTCAGGACGGAGTTACGACACAAATCAAGGTGTTGGTTGAAGCTCTGCTCCAGGTGCCACTGCCGAGGTGAGAGTTTCCACATGTGAGAGTCTGTGGTGCTTTCTCTAGCTCCTTGCCACACTGTTCTCATTGTCCCTCACAGCAAACATAAAATTCTGTCTGTTCTAACAAAAAATGCTGCCTAATAGAGGAGCCTTCCATTCCTAAAACACCTTAACGCTGACTTAGTCCAAATGCCAAGCATAGTTGGAACTAGAAACACTCATTCTTTATTTTACTATGACTTTGCAGGAGCTAGAATTTGTCCTGAAAAAACGGTGGTGGAAATTTGGGCATGAATTTAGGAGGCCGTCAGCAATCCAGATTTAACCTGAGCAGAAGAAACTCAAACAGAAAGCTTGATAAGGGATGATTTACAGGAATCAGCGCTGCTCACCAGTATTAGTGCTCTGGCATCAGAAGCCTGAACTGCTTTACTAGGGCATTTCTAAGCAAGGTTTAAAGATTATTCAAAGCCTGCAGCAAAACTTCGTACCAGCCTGCTGTTATCCTTGAGCTGGAAAGAGTTACCACGCACTTACAGATCAGGCATTCAGCTGTGTAGTTTAAAAAAAAAAAAAAAAAAAAGAATTGGATGCTTGCTGTAAGCAGGCTTTTAATTTTAAATAATTTTTCTGACCTTCCCTGCTCCTATGCTCTATGTTGAATATACCAAAATATACTCATTTTTAGAAATGAGTGACTTTAGCTGTGCTTTAGAAATAATCTACACAAAGCTAATTCATTAGGAAGTGTGATAAAGGACTCTGGCCTTCATTTATATTCTCGTTAGGTTTCCAGTAGGTGCCCCAAAAGCACCAGTGGTTGGTTACTTTTGTTTTCTAAATAGCTAGAAATAAAGTGTCCCTATTTCCTGATTTCTCTGCAGCTGGGGCCTTCCCTTCTTACCTAGAGTTTGCTCTCATTCCCTGATCGTCAGGATGAATGACACAAAGGGTTTAGGGTCAGCAGCCCGGGCTGCCCCCACTGGCTGGAAAAGTTCCCAGGCTGAAGGTTGTGTGAGGTCCCGCGGAGCAGCGCTGCTCCGGCCAGCGCTCGGATAGGGGCTGACAGCTGCTGTTGCAGCAGGGGATGGTGCAAAGGGAACTGTCACTCTTGATACAAGCGTAGGGGTCTCTATAAATCATTCACTTACAAAACTTACCCTGTTCTTGTATTTTTTTTGCTAAGTATATTGTTCCTGTGCTACAGAAGTCTGCATTCTCAGCCTGGCATTCATTTACAGCCAGCAGAACATCAAATATCGCTTTGATTATTGCTGAAGCAAGGTTTTCAGAAAGTTATCTGCAGTAATTTCAGCCTTAATTTTAGGACCGTTTTAACATGTGTGTGTTGCAGCCCGTTCCACCCTTAAAGCATCCCTACCCTTTCTTTCCATCTGAAATAGAAACTACTTTGAAAGGAAGCAGAGGTTGAAGAGGTTGCTGAGCTTTTGATGCATCATTCTAATCACCCAGCGTTTCTAAGATCTCCAGGTATTAAAAGATGCTCCGTAGTACTTTAAGACAGCTGCTTTTGATCACATTAAACAATTCTGTGTTATGGGCATACTTAGATTTACCTCTTTATCCAGATCAGCGGCAGTTCAGCTGAAGAGCATAAAACCATGATGACTGCACAGGTAAGCAACCCGCATTGTCAGAACTGACCATCTGCACTATCCTTGCCCTGTTTAACCAGTTATTAATCCACAAGGGATGACTATTCCTCCTATTTCACTGACGCTGTATTTTTTGAAAAGTTTTTCATGAGCCATCCTGATAGAGGCTACCTGGAAATCCCCTGGCAGTACGCTGTTGTCCTTTCCGTTCCTCTCACCTGTATAAGTAGTAATAACAAATTACAAGGCCATACGAGGTGGCTCAGTACAGGCTATTTTGTAGGTTTCTATCTGTCTATGCCTATGAGTGTTACGAGTTGGTTGGTTTTGGTGTTGTTCATTTTTTTTGCACAGAACTATTTAGATATATGATTCCATTGTCAAGGATAAATGCAGAAGTAAAAATGAGTCTGAAAGCAAACCCAGAAGGCAAATAATCAAGTACTACACAACTTAAGCGTCTTCAGATTTTCATGGGGAAAGAAAAAAAAAAAAATACAGGCCATGCATTTGTACTCACACTCTTGATACCCAGTCCTCGCAGAGTTATGTGTGTCTGCCTCCAGCCGTGCCCGCCGTTCCTTCCCCACACAGCTGGTCCGTGAGCACCACTTCTCCTCACAAAGACCTGGAGGGCCCCCGAATGCAGCCCGGGCACCTTATGTCTGAACGACAGGCACAAGTCTCCAGCATGAGCCACGTGGCCCAGCGGCAGAATAAGGTGTGCTGCTCTTCCCTCTGTGCCTTTGGGTTCAGAGATTGTAAGATATTGTCCCCCTGCAAAAGAAAAAGCAGTTCCTACATTACAATTCTCCTTTTTAAAATTTCAGGACCAAATGCGTAAGCGCTGTGAAAAAAACAAATCGGGGCTCCACAAGCTCCAGCAAGTGTTGAGTAGAGCGTATTAGAGCTGGAACATGCACCAGCACTGCCACAGCTCCCTCCCACAAGGTAAGATTTACATTGCTGGTCCTCTAGTTACACTGGTGCCAGGTTAGGTCTTTCCTATCTAATCGTTTTTTTACAAAGCAAACAATGTATCTTTTGAAAATGAAGTTCATATATTTCTTCATTTAAGATATCCCTCTGGGTGACTACGTTGGTTTTAAAGTCCTACCGATATTAAAGCTACAGTGTTGATTTACATATTGTAAGCTGCAGGGTTTTGCCATGACATGAAGGCCTGCATAAATGTTACAATATAACTGACCCATAGTTCTGTTCCTTTGCATTTTTCTTGGGAACTGTCTTAACACATTAAGTCCCAAAGGGTTTCCATTAGCAAACATGAACAGCTTTTCTATTTAACGATAATTTAAATAACTAATCTGGACAAGATACAGAAAGCTAGACAGAGCTATGACTTCCAAAAGGCTGATAGCCTTTCACACATTCACTGAAGTCTTTTCTAACAATACTGAGTTGCTACGGAACATAAGCACTTAGTTAAAAATTACTACCTTTGATCATGAAAAAGTGCAAGTGGCTTCATAAAAACACTGCCAAGCGCATGGAAAAGTAGAGGATATCATAAGGAAGTAACAACGGAGGGATGAGAGGAAGAAAAGAGGGAGGGAGGGAACGGAAGAGAAGAGAGGAAGGAGGAAGGAGAGAAGAGAAGGCAGAGAGAAGAGAAAACAAAGGAAGAGCAGGAAGAGGGAAAGAAGACTGAGAAGGAAGAGGGACGCGAGAAAAGAGGAAAGGAGAATAAGAAAAGAGGGAAAAGAGAAGAAAGAAGAGTAAGATAGCAAGAAGAAGGGAGAAAGAAGAGAGTAAAGAAAAGAGAGAAAAAGAGTAAAGAAGAAAGAAAGAGAGGAAGATTATCTTGCTCTGAACCTAAGAATTACTATTTATGTAAGAGCAGATTTACCTTAAGAGCTTTTGATAAAGCACCACTCAGGCTTCTCTAGTGAAACCTGATGTAGAAATGATGATTTTCTTTTTATTAGTATTATTGTTTTTTGGGTTTTTTTTAATATTGCAGACATATAATTTTGCTTCATTATAGAACAGAATAATATTTTACAATTAAATTTTTGCCATATTTCTACTCAACCAGAACTTTAATTTTTTTAAAAGGATCCTTCTGAGTTTCACAATTATTCACAATTACTCACAGTTATTTCCCCCTAAAGCTGTGAGGTCCAATGACAATGTACCAGGGCTTCTGAAGCAAAGGAGAACAAGCCTCCTCTCCTGTTCTCTGCTTCTACATCAGTTTTAAAGTTCCTTTGGTTTCAATGAGATTTAACTAAGCAAAGTATTTTTCTGCTGTCCAAGGCCTCAGGTTTGTGTCTGGGCATTAAGTGGGTTACGTTTGTCCAAGTATTTGTTAAAGCCTGCTTTTTTTTTTTCTTGTGGTAATGCATTGTTTTTGTATCAACGTCACCAACTGCTAAAATGAGAGTTTAAATAACTGCATTTGTTTGTTGTCCATACAGTTGTTATCATTATGAAAGAACTGACCTGACTCATTGCCTGCATCTGTTTCAGATAGTTACAGTGACTGACTCCAATCAATAGGAAACAGATTTAGGTAGGCACAAAGCCAGCCTATCTCTAGGCATGCCCCTGCAGGTGAAGGTCCCCGCAAAGCAGCATTTTCTGCATGCAAGATAAGCTTGTACGGCTTCAGCATGGCACCTTTCAAAATGCCAATAAATATCAAACTTTCGAAAGGTGAAAGCAAACACTCAGGCACAAGCTGTGAAAATAAATCTCTGAAACGAGGTATTCCAGCCAGGAGG